>NC_064858.1:17748668-18048668 GCF_024139225.1 Suncus etruscus
AAAATATTTAACAACTTCTGGTATTTTCTTTGCATTTTATAGAAATGGGTAGTAGAATAAAAATGTGTCTCTCATACTTTTAATAAAATACAGGACATAATCTAGATACTCAAAATGTAAACTTTATGATAATCTTCAGACAAATATATTTAGAAGACACAGAAGGGCAGGCAGATATCAAACTATAGGGGAGAAATTTTAAAAGTTAAAAAGCAAAGACAACTTCACAAACAACCACAATCTATATAGAAAATTAGTTAATAGTTTTTTTATTTGAATTATTTCACAAAATTCAATAGCCTTAACTCACCAATTAAAGGCACAAATTAACCAGATGAGTCAGAAGTCAATTTATCTGCTGCTTACAAGAGACACATTTGAATGTCATGATTAAAAGGGTGTCAAGGTAAAAATTTGGAAAACAATATAAACTGACTTCAATTTAAAAAAAATTCATGAGAGATGATTATTAAACAATCAATAGCTCAAGAGAACCTATATATGCACCAAATTAAGTAGTCATCAAAATATATAAAGCAAGTACAAATGGACCCAAATAGCAATATCAGTAACAACACAATAGCAATAGGAGGTTCAATCACATATCTGTCACTACAGAAGAAACGGAGAAGAAAAGAGGAAGACAGGAGAGGAGAGGGAAGAAGAGAGGAGGAGAAGAGGGGGGGGAAGGAAGGTGGTGGAGGGAAGAAAAGGTGGGAAAAGATGGGATAGGTATGAGAGGAGAATAGAGGAGAGGACAAGAAGAGGGCAGGGGAGAGTAAGGAAGGGAAGGCACTCAAATATCAAAGATAGCTATAGAGCTTGGGAAGGGAAGAGAGAAGAGGAGTCGAGAGGGGAGTAGGGAGGAGGGGTAGAGGGAGAGGAGAGGAGAAAGGAGGAGTGTATAGGAGGGAAGATAACTGGAGAGAAGAAAACAATGAGAGAAGAGGAGAGGAGAAAAACTATATTAGGAAGGAATTAGAAAACCTTAGTTTAGAAGACATGTACAGGAATTTCCATGCATGAGCTGAGAACAAATTATTTTCCAATGTACACAAAGTTCTCTAGGAGAGACCACATATGTGACAAAATAAAACACTATAAGATCATAAATATATATATATGAAAAGATGCATTCTAGAAAATTCTACCATGGCTAGCTTGTTCTAGAGATTAGTCATACATTTTAGTCTGCAGAGTTTCTCCTGGCTAGCTTATGTAGAAGAAATGTATTAATTAAAAACTTAATTTACTATTTAATCTATTAGAAATCTCCAGGAATTACTGGAGGAATAGACTAACTTCCATATGCAACTTCCAGAACAAGCCCACAGAACTGGCTTTATGATAGAAGAACAGCTACCACCAACCCTAGAATCATTCTATCTTTTCTGATCAAATAACTACCTCCACCCTGTCAAAAATGTCCTTGTCTTGGCAACACTAACAGAAGGACACAGATGTTCCAGTGTTCTGCCAGTTTATTCAGGTAGCTCCTCTCCAAATCAGTTTCATGAATCTGTTTAAATCTGCCTCTTTGGGCCAAGAAATCTTCAAAAATATAAGAACCTTTGGTGTATTCTCAATAGTTAGAGAACTATTAAGATCTGAAGATGGTGGGGCGAAGCAGTGGCGCAAGCAGTAGGGCATTTGCCTTGCATGCATTGACCTAGGACGGACCACGATTCAATCCCTTGGCGTTCCATATTGTCCCCCAAACCAGGAGCGTTTTCTGAGCGCATAGTCAGGAGTAACCACCCCTGAGCGTAACCGGGTGTCCCAAAACAAAACAAAACTAAATAGATCTGAAGATGATATTTAAAACATATAATGTCCACTTACCCTCATATTACTCCACATACCAGGTGACAGCTTTTAATTCTAAATTATGCTGGCATAATTCATTGACATATTGCTGAAGTTCCTTACTTTCATGTGACAAATTGTGTTCTAAGATTTCATTTCATTTATAAAAGTCAATTCTAAGATTATAAAAAGGAACCCAAGAGAGACAGTACATTGTCGCTGTCCTGAAAATAATTTCCAATAAGAGTGTGTGGAAACATCACCTCACCAGGCAATTTCTGATGTTTGCAGAATGACCAAGAATCAGTTTTTTTTTTTTCACATGTTCTGATACCATCTAGCCAGGGACTACAGCTTATAGTTTAAGTCTCTCTCTGAAGACTACTCTGAATTTCCAGCTCCCATTAAAAATTTAAAGTGTGATCTGTTTAGAGGTGACTCAGTGACATAGGGCAAGTTCCTAGAATTAAGGTGCCCATCATACGTCTACAATATTATCTTTTTTTTTTTTTTTTTTTTTTTTTGGATTTTGGGCCACACCCGGCGGTGCTCAGGGGTTACTCCTGACTGTCTGCTCAGAAATAGCTCCTGGCAGGCACGGGGGACCATATGGGACACCGGGATTCGAACCAACCACCTTTGGTCCTGGATCGGCTGCTTGCAAGGCAAACGCCGCTGTGCTATCTCTCCGGGCCCAATATTATCTTTTTTTGTCTTTGAACTACTGCAGCTTTATTTAATTTTGTATCTTTATATAAGCACCATAATTACAAACATGTTTGTAGTTGGGTTTAAGTTATAGAAAAGAACATCCCCCACCTTCACCAGTGTAACGTTTCCACCACCAATGCCCTCGCCTTCCTCCTTTCCTATCTCCTACCTGTAGTCAAGACAGGCATTCTATTTCTCTCACTACCATTCTACTACTAGCTGTAGTTGGTGTAGTTATTTCTCTAACTTCACTCACCACTCTTTGTGGTAAGCTTCGTATCGTGGCTGGTCCTTTCAGCCCTCATCTATATTGTCTCTGGGTATTATTACAGCAATATCTTTTACTTTTTCTTAAATCCCACAGATGAGTGAGACTATTCTGTGTCTATCTCTCTCTCTCTCTACCTCATTTCACTCAGCATGATAGTCTCCATGTCCATCTATGTATAGGAAAATTTCATGACTTCATCTTTCTTGACAGCTGCATATGTATATATGTATATATACCACAGTTTCTTTAGCCATTCATCTGTTGAAGGGCATCTTGGTTGTTTCCAGAGTCTGGATATTGTAAATAGTGCTGCAATGAATCTAGGTGTGCAGAAGGCATTTTTTTGTGTTGTGTTTGTGTGTTCCTAGGGAATATACCTAGGAGCGGTATAGCTGGATCATATGGAAGCTCAATCTATATCTGAATATCTGGTTCAAAATCAGAGTTTTTAATGACATCCTCCTTTCATCCATTTTGGGAGTTTTGGGATATATATGGCAGTGGTTGTGACTACTCTAAGATCTGTGTTTTAGGTGCTTCTTCAAGTGATGCCAAGAGACCATGCAGTGTTGGAATAGAACCTAGACCTCCAACCATCATATTGAACTATTTCCCCAAAGCCTTTCTCCACTCTTATTTCTGAATAAGAAACAACCATTTTCACCAGGATATTGTGGTTTGGGTGGTCACATCTGATGATGCTTAGGGAATATTGAGTGCAAAGATAAACCTAGGATTTGCTGTATGAAATAAAAACACCCTTTTCCCTTCAGCCACTCTTCAGAATATTTAGAGAGAATTGAACCACCCTTTCCTGAGATTTTGTAAATATTATAGGAAGGTTTTTGTGTTTCTTCTTCAGGTCCAATAGCATCATCACTATACCAGAGATGTATGTTCGTTCTTTTTCTTTCTTTCTTTCTTTCTTTCTTTCTTTCTTTCTTTCTTTCTTTCTTTTCTTCCTCCCTTCCTTCCTTCCTTCTTCCTTCCTTCCTTCCTTCCTTCCTTCCTTTTTCTTTTTCTTTCTTTCTTTCTTTCTTTCTTTCTTTCTTTCTTTCTTTCTTTCTTTCTTTCTTTCTTTCTTTCTCTCTCTTTCTTTCTTGTTCTTTCTTTCTTTTCTTTTCTTTTTCTCTCTTTCCTTTCTTTTTCTTTCTTCTTTCTTTCTTTCTTTCTTTCTTTTTCTTTCTTTCTCTCTCTCTTCTTTCTTTCTCTTTCTCTCTCTTTCTTTCTCTCTCTTCTTTCTTTCTTTCTCTCTCTTTCTTTCTTGTTCTTTCTTTCTTCTTTCTTCTTTCTCACTCTCTTTTTTCTGAGAACATTAACTATTCTTTGCAGTTTGGTGTGGTTTAACTAAGTTCTTGCCCATGGAATGTATAAATAATAGCTTTGTTTCCTGAGTCAACATTTTTGTTTGTTTGTTTGTTTGTTTTTGCTTGTGTTTGGGTCACACCTGGCAATGCTCAAGGGTTGCTCCTGGCTCTGCACTCAGGAACAGGGAACCATATGGGATGCCAGAATTCAAATCACTGTCCTGTGTGCAAGGCAAACGCCCTACTGCTGTGCTATCTCTCTAGCCCTGAGTCAAAGATTTTAAAAGAGTAGTTGTGCCTACCTCACAAAGTTTTCCTTTTCTTCCTGCTAAGTATAGCTGACAATGAAGTCATAGGAGGTGACACAGCCACAGATAGGATCCTGGGTCTCTGAAACACTAGAGAAGATTCTTATATAGTTGTAAGATTTATAAATCTTGTATTAAAAACAACATTGGGTTGGGATCCATTTTTTCCTTAGCCCCATTTAATACAACCTTTAGAATACAAATAGTTCTCATTATTTTATAGTAAAAACTGTTAGCCTTTAGATAGGACTTTTTTGACAACATAAACAACCAGTGCATCACTTAACATTTGGCCGCAACAAATTAAATATTACTCTTTTGTTTATTAATATTTTCACTGTTTCAGTAACTTTGAGGTTATAGAGGTCACCTGGATGCATTCCACTTCTCTGGCAAATATGTTTTATTAGTCATCAAGAAAAAGAGACTAAAAGCAGGAATGGAATATTACTAACCTACTTATTATGACTAGAAAGAGCTTCTCAAAGTTCCTGTTATTTTGAATGTTGCATAGTTTGTGGCCTAGTCATAGATTGCTATCCTTTCAACATAATAATGTAAGCTTTATCTAGTAATCCTAGCCCATTAAAAAAAAAAAGGCTCAAAATGTGCATCATAGCTCACATAAGTCTTATTAAAAAGAAGTAAATTATTTTCGTTTTGAAGTTGCATTAACTGGCTAAGACTAATGTATTTTGGAAAAGTAATTTACTGAGTGGGCTCAAATAGACTTTCCTCAAAAGATTTAATTCAACTACAAAAAAAATGACTCATTTACTTTTTTTTTTCCTAAGGAGAAAAGTTCTCCTGGGAAATCATTTCTTTGCTTTGAAAAATACAACAAATAAAAAACTATTAACATTAATCTGTTTATGAAGTCCACGTAGATTTAAGCATATACAGAAAATGAACAAATACATCAACATGGTCTTCATTTCCAAATATGAAAATATTTATGTGCCATAAAATAAGTGGATGTGCATTTAGTTGTGTTCATAAATATTTATATTATTTACTCTTGTTACTCACAGTAATAGCTACATGGGAAACAGCTATTGTACCTAGGATAAATATACATGTATTTGTGTACTGCATATGCGTCTATATGATGTAGACTGTACTCCTAAATTCTAAAAACAAAGCATCGAGATAAATTATAATTTTTATGAGTTAAAACTAGGTTCAGAGTTGTGTGACTTGGCTGAGGCCATAGAATAGCTGAGATTTGTAATATAGTGCTCAGATAACAAGAATTTAACTTCTGCCCTTAAGTGGGAGGTTTCATATTTTGACTCAAACCAATTGTGATATAATTACAATATTATTATTATTATTATTATTATTATTATTATTATTATTATTATTTTGGTTTGGGGGCCACACCCGGCGGTGCTCAGGGGTTACTCCTGACTGTCTGCTCAGAAATAGCTCCTGGCAGGCACGGGGGACCATATGGGACACCGGAATTCGAACCAACCACCTTAGATCCTGGATCCGCTGCTTGCAAGGTAAACACCTCTGTGCTATCTCTCTGGATAAAGGAAGTATTTTTCATAACAGAACAATAAAGGATAGTGGAAAAAGTACAAACCACTCAAGACCATCTGACAAAGCACTGGAATCCAGAAATTCCCTTCACAGATATCAACTAGAAGGGAAGTGCAGGCCTCTTTCCTGGGAGAGCCCAGGTGATACCAACTAAAGAAAGTAAATTTTGTAATGTGCCTGTCATGTCGGTAAGGATCTATCTGAAAGATGATGGGGTATGGGAACTCTAATGGAGGAGGTTGACACTGATAGTGGAACTGGTGTTGAAAATATATATACTTAAAACTCAACTATCATGCTTCTGTAATTAATTTAAAAAATAAAAAAATTTTAGCCAAAATATGTTGAGACCAAATTTGATACCCAACTCACGTTGTGGTCCATGTTTGAGAACATTAGGTGGCACTTCTTGAACAATAAGCTCTTTATGTGATTTTGCCTTTCACATGTTTTCTTTGGTTTTTGTTTTTTGAGCCATACCCAGTCAGGGGTTACACCTGACTCTATGCTCAGAAATTGCTCCTGGTAGGCTTAGAGGACCATATGGGATGCTGGGGATTGAATCTGGGTGCAAGGCAAATACCCTACCACTGTGCTATTGCTCTGGACCCTCATATGTCTTCTTATATTGATATGGGTCACACATTTGCATTAGTGGGGTGCCACTTTATTTTAATGGCACCACCTTTTAACCAGCTGGGATCATGATAATGTAACATGTACATAGGTTGGCATCATTACAGGGTCAATATATATAATTGATTCGAATCTAGTCCAATTGCTCCTAGAACTAAAGACTCTATACTATTCTGTGTGACCTATGTCTCTGGTATTTCTTATTCGAAAGTTCAAATAAGGCAGAACTTGTCTTAATATGCCTCAATTTAGAATATGTACATCATGGCAAGTAAACATTTTTGCCACTCTCTACATCTGTACAAATAATTAGGGGAAAACTACTGACTTAGAGCTATACGTTTATATGTAGGATAAGGAATCTGCCAATGATCAGGTTTTACTGGGGTGTGTGATATACTTCTTACATTTGTTTTTATAAAATATCAGCTTTTATTCATACAGTTGTACATATACAATATGTACCTATATTCATGGTTTTTGAGGCAAAATATTCAGTTTTAGTAAAAATGGTAATGGATCTAGACAAATGACTAATGATTCAGCTGGTGCAATCTACACTGAATACGTAATATGAGATATTTGAAAAGAAGAAGGACTGTCAAATTGACACTACAAGGCTTTTGAATATCATTAGCAATTTTCTTCCTGTTTAGTCAGGTGATTAGTAGTAGTTCAATAATTTATTGCTTTAACTATTTTTGCCACCTAACACATCTTTTGCAAACTGATCTAATATTCACATATTTTATTGCCTTTTTTTTTGTGGTTTTTTTGTGGTTTTTTGGGTCACACCCGGCAGTGCTCAGGGGTTATTCCTGGCTCCAGGCTCAGAAATTGCTCCTGGCAGGCACGGGGGACCATATGGGGCGCCGGGATTCGAACCGATGACCTCCTGCATGAAAGGCAAACACCTTACCTCCATGCTATCTCTCCGGCCCCTATTGCTTTTGTTTTAACTCAGGACATTTTTAATTTTATATGGCTATAATTGGAAGTGCATACCACTTTTCTGTTTTGTTTGTTTCTATGAAGTGACAATAAACCAATTTTAACCAAATTACTCTCCAGCCATAGGCAAAAATGGCTGTGAGGTGTGTCTGAACTTTGCTTTCTCTAAAATATAATATTCTATAATATTCCTACTTAAAAGAGAGGTCCCAATAATTAGCAAGTAAGGCAAGAGATATTAGAGGACTATTCCAACTTTCCTTTTTTTTTTTTTTTAAGATTTCTCTTAGTCATTAGTTAATACTGGAGAACTCTATCTTCAGGAAGCCATTACAACATCTACTCAAAACCCAATCTTGAATAATGCTGGCCCATTTGCTTCCTTGGGGCTCTTACCTACCACCCTCAATGCACTAATGATCATGATTCCACTTTTGTACACAAACCAATCTCTCTTTCTAGACCCTGATCTTCTCTAGACTGGAGGTAGTCTTTCATATTCCAGAGCTTAGTGTGAGGCTATATTCTTGGGGGAAAGACCTGCCTCTACTGTGTGCCATTGTTCCTCTCTAAAGCAACTTAGTGTATCCAGATGATGCAGTGTTGCCCAGGACTGTTCTGTGCCTGGAGAGTCTCTCCCACTTCCAATTTAATGCCTTCGTCAGCTCATCCTTAATCTAAAATTGATAACCTGACATAACTTTTCTCTTACAAATACCCAACATTTTATCTTCTGGAGATGCCCACTGAGTGCAATGGCATTTTACCAGTTGCAAGTTTGGAGGTTCCAAGACCACTTTTATTTCTGATAAGCTGGTTATAAATTTATGGGTTTTCAGGCGCCCTTTTAGGTTCAATAGTTTATTAGAATGACAGAGAAAACATAAAATCAGTATTCTAATATTTGTCACTTCATTACATTATAGAAATGGTATAAGTCAGATCATACTAGTTAAATAAAAAGGTGTATAGGGAGATTTCTGGGTTCCCATGTTGCGACCTCCGGGACCCTGCCCGCAGGGTGGACTAAGGATCGCGAAGTAATTCGTGGGTCTTGAGTGGGATCTGACCTAAAAGGGAGGAAAGAGGCTTGGAAAGAAATGGGCTCAAGACAAAAAATCTCTGATCAAGAGCCAAAGTTTATTGAAAGGGGGCTAGTTTTTATAGCATGAGCAAGTTTACAGACAAAAGAGGGAAAGGGGTGGTTCAGTACTTTTCCACCGTAACATTCCCATACATCAAGTATGTCAGGGTTTTTTTTTTTTAGCGAGTTATACATTTACTATAAGTGGTCCTGGAGTGCTCTGTTCTGTTAACAGTGAAACAGATCTAATCTTAACTTGTAGCCTTTACATAGCATGTTTGTTCTTGCTTAACCATTGACCTCTGGTAATGTCTCTCTTTATGGTCAGCTCTTTCTTTTCAGGTTCATGGGGGAAGCGCCACCAGCAGCCTTCACGTACACAGGCCTTTGACTTCTCAGGCATCAGAGACTCCATATTGCTCTCTAAGTCTTATAGCTTCCAACACCATGTGAGGTTTCCGATCTTCTCTCCATGAATTCTAGACATTTGGCTGTAAAATATGATAGTACAGAGAGTAATGCTAACCAGGAAAGTTTGCCTGACCTTTTACATAGAGTTTTTGTCAAATTTTTATTATAGGCTGATTGATTGAAACAATAGGTCAATAATAGAATATATCAATGAATAAATCATTAACAAATGATCAGTCTCAGCCCCAGTATATTTTACATTCTAAAAGAAATTTTTCTTATTAATGAATGAAGCTCCGGTTATGAAAATAAAGCTTAAAGTACTATACTTGTCTATATAACTGCAAAAAACAACAATAAAAGATAGCATTCACAATAGTAGTAAGACTATAAGATATATCAAAATTTTACCAAAATATGTAAGATGCTTTAGGAAAAAACTATAAAATATTACTGGAGATTATATTTGATTGGAATTAGAAGCTTCAACATTTACAGTATTAAAAGTTTAAGTATCTATAGAAATTTAACAGATGCTAAAGTTGGCATTTAAAGTGCTGTGCAGAGTATTTTATAAATTTAAAATTTTTTATAATTGTAGGCACTATAGTTTACAAACTGTTAATGGTATAATTTAATACACAAAACATTTCAGTACCAGTCTATCAAAATCCCACTATGATTAACTCATTGTTTCAGCCCTCTAAATGCCTTCCCTAAAGTAATTTCTTATTAAGGATCAGTTTTCAGTTTCTATTGTCTTTGGGTAATTTTATACCCCTATGATGTTTCTTTATATTCCTCATTTGAGAGATATTATTCTGTGTCACCCACTCCTTCTGACTAACTTCACTCAGTACTATACTCTGCAGATTCATCCACATAGTAGCAAAGCATATGATTTTATCTTTTCTTAAAGCCAAGTAGTATTATGTACCATTTTTCTCTGTTATTCATATGCCCTTGGGCACTTGTATTGTTTCTAAGTTTTGACTATTGTAAAGAATGCCACAATGAACACAAGAATGCAAATATCTTTTTCTGAATAGAGTTTTGGGGCCCTGTAGGTAGATGCCAAGAAGTGGAATTTCAGTATTATGTGGAAGTTCAATTCCTAGATTTTTGAGAAGCCTCTATATTGTTTTCCCAAAAGGCTAGAACCAGTCTACAATGAATGATGGTCACTCTTCCCACTCATCCATATTAGCACTGTTAGGTTACTTTTATTCTTTGTGATGTATGCTTGTTTCACTGGTATGAGCTATCTCATTACATTTTTGGTTTGCTTTTCTTTGATTATAAGTGATGCAGGGGCCGGAGAGATAGCAAAGCATTTGCCTTGCATGCAGAAGGACGGTGGTTCGAATCCTGGCATCCCATATGGTTCCCCGAGCCTGCCAGGAGCGATTTCTGAGAAGAGAGCCAGGAGTAACCCCTGAGCGCTGCCAGGTGTGACCCAAACCCCACCCCCAAAAGTGATGCAGAGAATTTTTTCATATACCTTATATATATATATGTAAATATATATCTTTTTTGAGGAAGCTTCTTTTGATATCTCCCCCATTTTTTCTAATATTTATTATAATATCATGATTTACTGAGTTACTCATAATATAGTTCTTTTAGGCATTTAATTTTCAATTGTCATTCTCACCACCAGTGTGACTTCCTCAATTTACCACCCACCACTATGGCCTGCACAAGCACCATGTAGGCACAACCAAATTTACCTTATATTGCTATTTACAACACAATGATGAATGGAATTATCAAAACTTAGACCAGCACAGGTCAACTAGAAATTATCGTTCTATCTCTCCATGATATTACTAAAGTCAATACCCAATATCTAAGAATTTACTGGGCTGTAGTTGGTGCCAGCTTTCTGTTATTGTTTAAGATCACTGAGCTTGATAGATTATTATATAACTTTTTCATCAGATAATCTATGATACTACTGGAATGACACTACTATAAAATATTGAGGTTCAAGATTTATAGAACTATAAAAAATTGGTGGCTTGGAAGCTTGAAAAAGTTAAGTCTCATTTCTGTCAGGGGATGGAGTGGGTAGCATTGGGTTACTGTAGTTCATGTAGAAAAGGGAATCTGCTCACCTGGCATTCTGGGAATGCCACAGAGGAATCAGCTTGGATGGGCTACCTAGGAGTTATTGGTGGCCATTATTGTCTTTAGGAGTCTGATAAAGTTGCTGGACCATTTTTCTGCTGGGAAGATGGTGGTAGTGCATGTTCCTCCATTTTTTCTTAGTTTTTAATTTTTTAATAATTAAATCAGAGTGAGATAGAGTTACAAAGTTGTTAATAGTTGAGTTTCAGTCATACGATGTTTCAACAGTGTTCCTTTCCCCACTTTCTCTCCCATCGTCCACCTCCACCCAAGCCTTTGGTATGGCATACTTTCTCTCTGTCTCTTTATGTCTCTTTTTTTGTCTTTCTGTCTCTTTCTCTTTCTACTCTATCTCTGTCTCTCTCTCTTTCTCACCAGTTTTCCTTACAGGCACCATGGTTTGTAATACTTCTCTTGAAGGGGCATCACACATAACACTATTTATTTTTAGTTCCCAGTTCTTATTCAGAGTGATGATTTCCAACTATTATTATTGTCATAGTGTTCTTTGTCCTGACTGCACCCCCTCTGCATCATATCGCTTGTCTTTCAGTATCATGTTCACAGTACTTTTTTTTAAATATTCGCAGATGAAAGGGATTATTCTGTCAGTTCTTTTCTTTCTGACTCATTTCATTCAGTATGATACTCTCAGTTTCTAACCAAATATAGTCAGATTTAATTATTTCATTTTTCCCAACAGCTACACAGTATTCCATAGTGTAGAGGTACCATCATTTTATTTACCTTACTCATCTGTTCTCCAGCATTTAGGTTGCAATTCCTAGAGTCTGGTGCTACTATAAACATGTAAGTGCAGATGCCTTTTCTGCATCGTGTTTTTGGGCCTGTAGGGTATATTCTCAGGAGTTGTATTGCTAGGTCAAATGGGAGCTCAAGTTCTAATTTTCAGAGGAATATTCATATTGTTTGCCAAAATGCCTGTATGTATATGTATCCTAGCCATCATTTCCTATAAGATACAGACGCTTCTTAATTTAATGTAGCCCCATTTGTTTATCTTTGTTTCAGCTTGCTTGGCCAGTGGTGTTTTATCTTTGAAGATGACTTAGTTTCAATGTCATTGAGTATTCTGTCTATATTTTCTTTGTACCTATGGTTTTAAGTCTGAAGCTTGATATGAAAATATTTAGTTCACTTTAATTTGACTTACGTGCACAATGTTAAAAAGAGGTCTGACTTCATATACTTGCATAATAGCTAACCATTTTTTCAGCACCATTTGTTAAAGAGGTTGGGCATGTTCAACATATATTTTTTTGCTCTTTATCAAAAATTAACTTACTATATACTTAAATATCTGTATCAAGATATTTAGTTGTTTTGCAAGTTTATGATAGTCTGTATTTTTTCTAAAAATAAATTTATTTATGTTATATAAAATTTATATTGTTATATTATATTATATTATATTAATTATAAATAATCAATACAAACATGTTGTTTCAATTACTAGTGTTGGGGAAAGTTATGCTTCTCATCTTCATTTCCAGAGATTTGCTTTCACTATTTGTAGTGGTTTATTATTCCATATGAATTTCAGAAGTGTTTGTTCTGTTTCTTAGAAAATTGTCATGGATATTCTTACAGGAACTGCATTAAATCTGTACAGTGCTCTAAGGAGTATTGCCATTTTAATGATGTTGATCTTCCCAAATCATAAGCAGGGGATGTATTCCCATTTCCTAATGTCCTATTTAGTTCCTGAAGTATTGTTTTGCAGTCTTCTTTGTATAAAGTTCTTTTATAAAGTTGATTCTGATTTGTTGAGGCACAAATGTAAATCGGATTGTTTTCAATTTCTTTCTTCTCTTTATTATTTGTATAAAGAAAATCCAGGGCTGGAGCAGTGGTGCAAGCAGTAGGGCTTTTGCCTTCCATGCACTAACCTAGGACAAACCGTGGTTCAATCCCCTGGCGTCCCATATGGTCCCCCCAGCCAGGAGGTATTTCTTACCACATAACCAGGAGTAACCCCTGAGCATCACTGGGTGTGGCCCCCAAAAATAAAAAATAAAATCATAGATTATTGCATATCAATTTCATAGCCTGCCACTTTATTGTAAAATCTATTGTTTCTCGGGGCCGGGCGGTGGCGCTAAAGGTAAGGTGTCTGCCTTGCCAGCACTAGCCTAGGACGGACCTCGGTTCGATCCCCCGGTGTCCCATATGGTCTCCCAAGCCAGGAGCAACTTCTGAGCGCATAGCCAGGAGTAACCCCTGAGCGTCAAATGGGTGTGGCCCAAAAACCAAACAAAAAAAAATCTATTGTTTCTCGATCATTTTTGTAAAGTTTAAGGGTGCTTCTAAATATAGTATCATGTCATTCACAAATAGTGAAAGCTTGAATTCTTCCTTTCCTATCTGGATGACTTGATATGTTTTTCTTGCCTAATTTCAATGGCAAGTATTTCTAGTACCATATTTAAAAGAAGTGGTGAGTGTGGGCAACCTTGTTTTGTGCTAATGTTAGAGAAAGCATTTTAAATGTCCCCCATTGAGTATAATGTTTTCTGGGGGCTAGTGTTAAATGGCTTTGACTCTATTGAGTCAAATTTCCATCTTGCTGAGAGTTGGGATTTTTATTTGTTTGTTTGGGGGGCACACCTGGTGATGCTCAGAAGTTACTCTTTGCTATGCTCTCGATCCTGGCTTGGGAGACTATATGGGACACTGGGGATCGAATCGAGTACCATCGAGCACCCTACCACTGCGCTACCACTCCAGCCCCTTGTTGAGACTTTTTATCATGCATGGGTGCTGGATTTTTTTAAGTGGTTCTTCTGAATCTATTTATATGAACATATTCTCTTTATTTTGTTTAATTGATACAGTGTGCTAAATAGATTGATTTGAAGATGTTGAATCATCTTTGTATCCCTGAGATGAATACTACTTTGTTGTGGCATGTGATATATTTGATGAATAGTTAGATTCTATTTGCTAGTATTATGTTGAGAATCTTTGCATCTGTGTTCATCCAGGATATAGGTTTATAATTCTCCTTTTGTGTGTGGTGTCTTTGCTATAAGGGTGATGGTGGCTCCATACACTGTTTGGGATGGTTTTTTCTTCAATGTCTAGAAAGAGCATGAAAAGGATTTTCAGTAGGAGCTCTTCAAAAAGGCCCAGAAGTATGTGATAAGTGGATATTTTATAAAGTAGCAAGAAATATAAAGAGGAACAAGGAAAGCCTCTTCAACAAGAGGAGCTGGGAAAACTGGTCAGCTACATGCAAAAAAGGAAGAAGAAGAAGAAGAAGAAGAAGAAGAAGAAGAAGAAGAAGAAGAAGAAGAAGAAGAAGAAGAAGAAGAAGAAGAAGAAAGAAGAAGAAGAAGAAGAAGAAGAAGGAGGAGGAGGAGGAGGAGGAGGAGGAAGAGGAGGAGGAAAGAAGAAGAGGAGGAAGAGGAAGAGGAAGAAAAGAAGAGGAGGAAGAAGAGGAAAAAGAAAAGAAGAGGAGGAAGAAGAAGAGGAAGAAGAAGAAAAAAGAAGAGGAGGAGGAGGAGGAAGAAGAAGAATTAAGGCCTCTTTAAAACAACATGTTCAAAATGTAAATCAAAATATATTAAATAATTATATCTGTACCTAATCACCTTAAGCATACACCCTGTTTTAATATCCAGAGCAAACACCATGCTTTCCTAATCCCTTACCCTGTCTTTTCAGAAACACACACCCAGGGGCCGGTGAGGTGGCACTAGAGGTAAGGTGTCTGTCTGCCTTGCAAGCGCTAGCCAAGAAAGGACCATGGTTCTATCCCCCGGTGTCCCATATGGTCCCCCCGAGCCAGGGGCAATTTCTGAGCGCTTAGCCAGGAGTAACCCCTGAGCATCTAACGGGTGTGGCCCAAAAAACCAATAAAAAAAAAAAAAGAAACACACACCCATTTTAATTCTCTCTCACATCCTAATTGGCTGACACAGAGTCCACACCCTACTCTTTCCTAATATAACTATCCATTTCCCACTTACAATAAACTGATTACTCTCCAGAAGTAGCTGGAAGGTACTTCTTTGTCTGTACTCTCTTTGGTCAAGATCCAACCTCAGCAGTGACTTCTAGATCCAGTGACTGTGACCTCACCAGTGACTATGAACTCACCAGTTATTTCTGCATCTTAGGATTTGACTTTACCAGCTTCATTTATACCTGGCGCCCAGAGCAGGGGCACTATCAATAGCAGATGAGATGTTCCCTGGGGGAGTCTCATGTCTGCTCATGTGGATATTTCTGCAATGGATTTTTAAATTAGCTTCTATTTGGCTCAAAGTTATGATAATAACTTAGTTTTGAGTTGACAGACCCTGGCATCTTCTCACATATACTGCTACCTTCTTTGTTCTAATATGAAATACTTTTGACTGTTATGATTAAAAATTAATATATTTATTTAAGCACCATGATTACAAACATGTATATAGTTGGATTTCAGTCATAAAAAGGTACACTCCCCTTCACCACTACAATTTTCCTATCAACAATGCCCCAAATCTATCTTTATTCTAACATCATGTGTGTTTTAGTTACTACTGTTTATTGTACTGTTTGAAGTTGGGGAAAGAGATGCCTCCCATCTTTTTCCCACGGATTACTTTTACTATACATGGACATTTATTATGTCATAAGAATTTCAAGAGTGTTAGATCTCTTTCTTTGAAAAATGGAATGAGAACCCTTATGGGGATTATGCTAAATCTGGGGAGATATTGCCATTTTAGTGATCTTTTGTTGTTGTTGTTTTGTTTTTGTTTATTATTTTTTGTTTTGGGGCCACATCCGGTGATGCTCAGGGTTACTCCTGGCTCTGTGCTCAGAAATCATTCCTGGCTCGTGGGACTATATGGAACGCTGAGGGACTGAATTGAGGTTGTTCCTAGGTTAGTGCATGCAAGGCAAATGCCCTACCACCAGCGCCACTGCTCTGGCTCCCATTTTAGTGATTTGTTGTTGTTTTTTTTTGTTTTTGTTTTTTTGTTTTGTTTTTGGGCCACACCCGGCATTGCTCAGGGGTTACTCCTGGCTGTCTGCTCAGAAATAGCTCCTGGCAGGCCCGGGGGACCATATGGGACACCTGGATTCAAACTAACCACCTTTGGTCCTGGATCGGCTGCTTGCAAGGCAAACGCAGCTGTGCTATCTCTCCGGGCCCCATTTTAGTGGTGATCTTAAGCCTTCCAATCCATAAGCAATAGACCTTCAGATAAGATAGAATAATCCATAAGATAGAGCTTCAGACCAGTAGATTAGGCAGAATGTGTGTCAAAATAGTCAGACAGTGAGGGTCAGCTTCAATAATAATAGTTGCAAGGTCAATAGGCAATAATAATAATAGTTGCAAGGTCAATAGGCAATAGGCAATCTCCTTAACCAGAGATCAAGCCTGAGATCAACCACAAATCAGGGGGAGACTACTCCTCTTTGTGCTGTCCTTCCTCATGTCTGGAGTGGTATCTCTGAAGTGTTTGCCTCAAGGAGAATTCCCCCTGAGCTGTTGCTCTATTGAATTCCCTGGAACAGTTGCTCTATGGAATCCCATCTGCCAGGAGGTTCAAGAACAATTTAAAGAGGTGGTTCCCCTTTTCTGTTTCCAAAATTCAAGTAATTAGATAAACTTGAGGGACTGTGCTTTCAATATGGACTAATATGAGTGTACTCATTATATCTTTAGATAGATGACACAAAAATGAACCATTCCAGTCACAACACCGTCTCATATTTTGTTCCAAGATATCAACCAGGTTCTTCACCCAGAGCAATGCTTATTGAAAGGTGTACAACAATCATTCAATGCCATGGTTGTCAGTGGTCTGGATTGTCCAGTGGTGCTGTGAGCCTTTCTGCCATGTTTTGACAAAATTATGCATCCGAACCAAGGTTAAAAGAGCCATGCCTGCAATCAAACAGTGGTAGCTGTGTGACAGCAATCAATTTCAAGTGCACAAACTATCAGAAGACCAATGAATCAATGAATCTCTGGAAGGGTTGGAGTAAGCATGCTGCAACAGCTGTTACCAGTCCCTCAGCAAGGGAATGCTGCTACTTTCATGTCATAAATCTGACAGCCATGTGTGTGACCTTGGTCTTAGTATATTATACAGTGATAAAAATCTTGAATCGAGAAGGAAGAATTAAGACAGATAAACAGTTTCAATCATGACAAGAAGCCTTTTTTTATAATACATTCAAAAGAAAGAGCGCCTCAAGCAAGCACATAGGGATGTTAAACATAGGTGTTAATGAGAAAGAGGAGTTAAAATGAATGTCATAAGTAAAATTAAACTACTTTGAACCATGTCAATGGCGGTTAAGGCATAAGGCTACAAACAATTTCCACAAGTCAGTATATTCCAGTGCTTCTCAAATAGTGGGGCAAACCCCCTAAGGGGGGCGCAAGGCTCGGTAAAGGGGGTGCATTTGACCTCCGCAAACATGGTCATAACAAGCTAAGCCCTGTGTTTATGTCTCTGTATGTCTCTGGAGCTGAGAGTTGCTGTGTCCTGCTTCAAACCCCGCTTCGAAAAGCTATGCATTACAAAGCATGCTCATTGGAACCATTAATCCAGACATCACCTCTGATTAAAAAATCAGCTCAGATTATTTTATATATTTTTGTTTGGCAGGTTAAAGTTTTTTTTTAATAAAGATATTATTTACAGTCGCGCGGGGGTGCAAAAAATGTTTTCTTCTTCCTAGGGGAGCACGATAGAAAATAATTGAGAAGCACTGGTATATTTTGAGTAAAGCTCTCCAATACTCATCACTTGAGGACAAAAGAAGGGCAAATTTCTCGTCATGCCATTCAACAGCCTCCTTGTTCTGGATATGAAAGCCAATGGGATAAGTGTTTTGGTCTCTTCTATGTTTATATAAACAAGGATTTGCCATGAATTATTAAGTATGTAAAAGGTGTTGAGAAAAGCTATCTCTCCTTTCTTATCATACATGCAGTTTACCTTTTCTGCTAAAGAAGAGCTGTTAAAACCTATGAAGGTAGAATACACAGTTTAGCCAGAATATTATATTTGTTCTTCTTAACTTTATGAGGAAAACCTTGACTTCCCATAATTTTGAAGTGTCCAACTTTGTAAGAGCACTGTAACATGAGTCTGGAGCATTTAAGATCCTTTTTCATAGACCTTGCTGAAATGTATCGAAACAATTTTGCAGGTATAATTTAAGTATATTCATCTAACAATCCAGTTTGATCTATTTCTTCTTTTGGTGGGGGGTCACACAGGGCAGCGCTCAAAGGTTACTCTTGACTCTATGCTCAGAAATTGCTCCTGGCAGGGTCGGGAGACCATATGGGTTGCCGGGATTCAAACCAATGACCTTCTGCATGAAAGGCAAATGCCTTACCTCCATGCTATCTCTCCGGCCCCTGATCTGTTTCTTTAATTCAACAACCCTCAAACTTTCTACACTTTCCTTACATTCATTCTGTCTTGTAACTTTCCTACATTCAAATTTACAACCAACTAGTTTTATTCTAACATAATTTCCTTCTTTTTCCAATATTCATAACTTTACCCATTATATTTCTTGCATAAAACACACATTTATATTCCTTTTACCCACATCTTATGGGCTTAACCTTTTATCTAACTAAGCTTATTCATATTTATCTCCCAAGATAAATTCTAAGATAACAACCTGGAAACAAGTTGTTCGACATTCATTTAGCATGAGAAAATTATACTCTGCAGTTCTTAAAGACTTTTAAGCCCTTCTTGAATAAAAACATTAAATCGGTTCTATAGATTTTCAATGGCTTTGATATACTCAAGAAAATATCTTGTGACACAAATTACATTTGGCAAGAAAAGTTTGTTTCGCATTATAAATTAATGAGAGATCTAGTCCTTAAGAGTGGTTCTTAACATTTTGATTTCCAAAAATAAGATATTAAGAGATTTAAGACACTTGTAAAATTACCAAGAACCAGTGAGGATTGCACAATTATGGGTAAAGCTTTCTGAAGACCAACATTAAGTTTGATACCTGGTGACAAAATCGACATGAAATTAAGTCACCTTAACAATAGCATGCATTCCTGTAAACTGGGCAGACTAATTCACAATATAAACTAAAAAAGCTAATCACAGTAATTTGCAACAATTTTCCTGCAATTATCTGTTCTTAGAAACCACTAGAGTTAAAGCTGCTCTTTTAACTCACTGGGCTTGAGTTCTAAATTAAAACATTTTTTCTTCTAGTCTATTATAAGTAGTTGACATTCAGTCCTGCTCAAGAGAGTTTGAGAGGTTTTAGCATGGCACTATTTTTGTCCCATCTTAACCAGAGAGGTACAGCTAGGATTCTAACTCCCCAGAACCCAAGAAAAATCTGTAATCCTATTTGCCTCTTTATGTTGGGGTCCACTGAATGCAGTGCTTCAGAAGTCTCTGTTAGGTTCCAGATATGTTGACCCAGTAGGCCAGCAAGAGTCAACTTCTGTCCATCCTCCCTGTGCTTTTAGGGCTGAGGACATTTCTCTTGGCTGATGACTGGGAAAGAACAGGATCCAGGCAGATGTCTAAAGACAGTTTATTTTATTCTAACATTCTATATATTATATAATATAATTCTACATAATGCTTATATAGGACAAGAGAAACTGAGATAGGTGCAAGGTGACAGGAGCATGGATATTAAAGATATAAAAGAAGTTCAGCAAAGGGGGTATATGTATAAAATCACCAAATGCACCATATATCCAACCCCAGGTAAAGTATTCTGAATCAGGGACATGCATGAAACAATCCAAACCAAACTGAGAGTAAAACATGTTGTAGCCTGTCAGTCTTCTACCAAGTATGGAGAGCCAGCTGCCTGCTAGAACTGCCATTTTTATTGAGAACAGAGACTACCTCTAGGTGGGGCAGTAAGGATAGATAGCTCAGGCTATTCTGAAGCAGTCCCACCCAGGTTTACAAATAAGACATCACAATGGATGATGATGATGATGGATGCAAGGTCAAAAACATCAGCTCTCTCTGAGGGAAGAAGGGTGGCCTGGAGTCAAGCCTGAGAGCAACCACAAATCAGGGAGAGACTAGCCCTTCCTTGTGCTATCCTTCCCCATCTCTGGAGAAGTGTCTCTGAAGCTTTTGCCTCAATGAGATTTCCTGGAACAGTTCAAAGGAAATGGTGACTAAGATATGAACACTACCAATGGAGTGGGAGAAATTATTCACCCAACACCCTTCTGATAAAGGATTAATATCTAAGATACATAGTGCACTGGTGGATCTTAGTAAGTAAAGAAACATCTAACTTTATTCAAATATGGGGAGAAGAAATGAACAGACATTTCCTCAAAGAAGAAATACAGGAGGCCAAAAGGCACATGAAAAAAATGTTCCACATCATTAATCATTAGGGAGATGCAAATCAAAATAATAACACACCAAAGAGACTGGCACATATCACAAAGAACAAGAACAATCAGTGCTGGTTTGGATGGGGAGAGAAAAGGCCTCATTCAGTGCTGTTGGAAATGTAGATTACCTAGATTTTTTAAAAAAAAATATAGACAGTTCTCAAAAAAACTACAAATTGAGCTGCAAATTATCCAGCAATGCCACTCTTAGGAATATGCCCTAGGAGTCCAAAAACACAATACAGAAAAGGCATCTGCACTACTATGTTCACTGTAGCATTATTCACAATAGCCAGGATCTGGAAATGATTCAAGTGTTCAAGAACAGATGAGTAGATAAAGAAACTGGGGTACATCTATAAAATGGAATATTATACATCTCAGGAAAAATGAAGCCATGAAATTTGCTTATACGTGGATGGATATGGAGAGTATTATGCTGAGCAAATGAGTCAAAGAGGAAGGGGTAGACATAGAATAATTGCACTAATTTGTGGATGTAATAAAAATATAGGAAGGTAATAATATCCAGAGAGAACAGAGATGAAGACCAGGAAGACCAGTTTATAGAAGGAAGCCATAAATAGCAGGAGAATGAAGTTAGGGCAGAGAAGGCATTGCTATGACAATGATAGTCGGAAATCACTACAAGACCTCGATGCTGAAAAGAGATAACGTGATAATCATGATACCCATCCAGTAACAATACTGCAAACCACAGAGCCTAAAAGGGAAAATGGAGAAGAGAGAAAAAATGTCTGTCACAGAGGCTGGCAGGGGAAAGACAGTAGGAATGGCTCAGGAAATTTGGGAAATTGATGGCAGAAATATATATTGATGAACAGTGTTGTACATTGTAATGACGGAAACTCAAGCATAATCAACTTTGTAACTGTGAAAAATAACCAACTGTATTATGAACAACTTTGTAATCGCAGTGCTTAAATAAATAATGTATTTTTTTAAAATATGTAACAAAGCAAAAACCAAAGAACAAGAAAAAGATATTTGGTGATAAATTTGAAAGCTTCTTAACCTGAGTGAAAGTTGGAGTAGGTGTCATTATCAAACTCAGTTTACTAAAGGGAATTGAATCATGCAAAAGATTAGATCAAGAGGCCAGAACAATAGCACAGTGGTAGGGCATTTGCCTTGCATGCAGCTGACCCAGGACAGACCTAGGTTTGATTTCCAGCATCCCATATGATTCCCTGAGTCTGACAGGAGCGATTTCTGAGTGCAGAGCCAGGAGTAACCTCTGAGCACCATCGGGTGTGGCCCACTCCCCACCAAAAAAAGATTAAATCAAGAATCACATCACTCAAGTCTATATTAAAAAATGCTGTGTGTTATTTCTTTTAAAGTATACTCATCCAAGCAATAATATTCATTTTCTCAAGTAATAAGTGTTTTAGGTGCACAATAATTATATGCAAGAATATACAAATATATTTTTGCAGTATTTTAAAAAATTGAATTACCATAACTTACAAAGGTACAAAGATAATGATGACGGAGTTTCAGACAAACATTGTTCCAAAATCAATCACTCCCCTGGTGTCTATAATTTTCCACCATTGTCCCCAGTTTCTCTCTCATTCCCCCAGCCTGTCTCTATGGCAAGCACTTCCCCACTTCCACCCCCCCTTTTTTTTTTTTTTTTTTTTTTTTTTTTTGGTTTTTGGGCCACACCCGGCGGTGCTCAGGGGTTACTCCTGGCTGTCTGCTCAGAAATTGCTCCTGGCAGGCACGGGGGACCATATGGGACACCGGGATTCGAACCAACCACCTTTGGTCCTGTATCGGCTGCTTGCAAGGCAAATGCCGCTGTGCTATCTCTCCACTTCCCCCTTTTACAAAGTGTTGCCTTCCCTAAATTACCTTCCTCACCCCTGCCCCAGTGGCAATTTGTTTCTATTGCCATTGGACATTTGATAATCCCCTACAATGTTTCTTTGTATCCCATATATGAGAGACATCATTCTGAGTCTGTTCCTCTTCTACTGATTTCACATAGCAATATACTCTACATATCCATGTTACTGAAAACTGAATGATTTTATCTTTTCTATGGCCAAGTAGGACACAAAAATTGTTTTAATTTCTCAATACAGGTCTCTAATTGGATATTTTTTGAAGCCAAGAAGCGTTCCAAAGTTCATATAACCTTTACATAACATTTTAGTAAACTTGAAAACCCAAATATTTTTCTATAAAGAGGGTAATAGACTTGGGTAATAAGAAATATATGAGCGTCTATATTGATATGTAATAGAATTGGTAATTATATACACATAAATATATATGTATGTATATACATACAAACATCACATAAGGAGGATCATACTGGATGCCACTTAGGATGCCAGGTATTTAACCTAGGTTGGCCTACACTTTACTCATCTCACTAGCCCCAAAATGACAGAGAAGTTTTAATGCATAACTTTCTCCTTAGCCTCTGAATACTTCTCTCTTTATATGATCTAATGAATTTATCTTGAGAAATAGCCTTAAGAGAAAAGAAAATATTGTCCCTCTTGTGCAGCTTTACTATAAGTCCAATTGTTTACTTCCATGCTAATATTCATACCTAAATATCTCATAGTTTTCATCAGAAAACTATGTACATTAAGATTTTGAGGCATATTTTCTATATGGGAAAGATAAAAGAGAATGATTGAACAGTTTGTTTCTACTTTAAACCTAGGTGAAATCTATCTATGCTGATACTCAAGAAATGAGAATCCTTTTGGCCAGTACTTTTCTACTATTGTATTTTCCATTTCTCTTGTTTAAATCCCTACTTTTGTCACTGTAGAGAGCTATCTTGACTTATAGGATAGACCTTTTATTACATATCTGAAAAAGTCATACACCTAATTGGAACTCCACCCACACATTCAAAATCAAATAAAACTAGATATATGGATCTAACACTGGGAAAAAGAAAAATGACTCCAATTTCTGTTATTTTAGGAAATAATGCTTTATGAAAAAGGCAGATTATGCAACTGAACTGATGATATAAAAAATAGGAAGAAAAGAAAGGGTGAATCATCCAAAGACCCATTTGTTTCCAGTGGATAATCTGTAAAAATCTCCCAGCTTCAGTTATTGAAAGCATGATGGGTCACCCAGCAAGAAAGAGCATAGTAAACATCAAGAGTGTCTATTGGTCCCTGAGGTATTGTCCCTCCTGTACTTATCTCACTGTCAGGACACAAAAATTTTTGGGAGTCTGTTACTTTGATTCCTAATAAATATGTATCCAGACCCATTTTATTCTCACAATATTCACTGTCACTTCAGTCAAATTACCCTATGTGTTCTGATATATATACAGAAATATATACATACATACATATATACATACATATATATATATATGTGTGTGTGTGTGTGTGTGTGTGTGTGCGTGTGTATACCCTGCCACAGGGATGGATGAGTGGAAGTAGTGAAATATATTTCTCTCGGATCTATGCATATTCAGTGTCAAAATAAAAAATAAAGACAAAAATAAAAATAAAAAATGGGTATGATGAAAGTAGGAATTCTCTTTGCAAAAAAACCTCCAATAAAATTGTTTACTCACCTTCCACCAAACATGGAGTTTAAAGATACCTCTTCTGGGGCCGGAGAGATAGCATGGAGGTAAGGCATTTGCCTTTCATGCAAAAGGACGGTGGTTCGATCCCCGGTATCCCATATGGTCCCCTGTGCCAGGGGTGATTTCTGAGCATAGAACCAGGAGTAACCCCTGAGTGCTGCTGGGTGTGACTCCCCCAAAATAAAATAAAAATAAAGACACCTCTTCTAAGTCTCCTTTGAAGTGAGTCAAAAAAGACAAATAACTGTCAAAACCCTATTTGTTGACTCAAGCCAGCATTGACAATTGATTATAGCAGATCATTTCGCAAGTCAAAAAAGCTGTGCTTTAACCGGCTTGGTCAAAAACAATTCCACTGCCTAAAATGCAGTCTTAAATTCTGTCGTTCTTCTCTTCCTCATTTAAAAATCCAAACACTCTCAGAAAGAATGACCTTTTGTTGCCTTAGGACTTAAACTTTTTTTTGTAACCTTGAAGGAGTTAGCCTGGAGAAAGGCAACTTTTGCGTATTGCTTCCCCTCTTGACAGAATCTAGATATTACACATTAGCTCAACGAATTGTAAAGGTCCCCAGGGTATCATAGTAGGAAAAGTCTGGGTGAAAAAAAGGGACAGCAGGCAAAACGAAGAAACAAAGGGCAAGGGATAGCCATAAATAATCTGAGTACAGTGCTGAAGAAGACATGTTATATTGTCTTAAATTAGCCCTGGAAAATTACTTTAAAAGATCTCTTAGGGATCTATGAAAAGTTATGACAAAGAGGGACCACAGAACTGTTGCGCAATGAGTTATGAAATTAGTTTCAAATTAGTCTCCAACAATAGCCACTTTTTTTTCTTTCTTTTTTTTAATTTTATTTATTTGAAGACAAAGATGCAGAGAAAGGACAAGGTGAAGTTACAGTGGAAAGGAAATCATCCATAAACAGAATTCTCAAAAGAAACTCCCTTGCTGACACCTTAATTTTGAATTTTCAGCCTAAAAAAAAATATTAAGAAAAGTAAAACAAAACATATGTGTTGCAAGTCAGCCCCTGAAGAGGTTGACTGATGGAGGGATGGAGGATGAGGTCTTTCTCCTCCAGTTCAGCCGGTGGTTCTGAGGTGAAACGGCGGGTAAACAGCTCGCAGACAGTCAGGCTTGTGGAAATACTAGATTTATTCGGTGGACAAGACTGAAGTCCAAAGCCTCAGCGTCAGTTCTAGCCAAAAGCCCCCCGCCTTCCAAAGACCCTTGTTTTTATCCCCAAGAATCAGGTACCACCCAATGGTGGGATCAGATACCACCCAATGGTGGAAGCAGAATCAGGTACCACCCTAGGGTGGGAGCAGAATGCCAGGTCACACCCTAGGGTAGGGCACAATCACAGATCAGGCTAGGGTCAAGTCACACCCTAGGGTAGGGCACAATCACTGATCAGGGTAGGGTCAAGTAACATAATAATCCCATAAAATGTTTACATACACAACAATATTGCATACATGCAAATATATATGAAGTATATACAAAATCCTACACTTGGAGACCAGGACTAATGAGGAATAACTTTAAATAATAACAAAAAAGAAAATGATGATGCCAACATGAAAGTAATTTAACATTTTTATTTTTAGCATTTGTAGCATCAAATAATTAAGGATGGACCTGGATGGCGATGGATGGTGAAGGATTTCTCTCTGTTACTCCAGGCCACGTGGCTCTGCAACCCCCATTCAGCCGGAGGGTCCCAAGCCCAGGTGAACGGCGGAATCACTCATCCAGAGACAGGCATCAGGAAGCATCAACTTTATTCATGCCCTATCTACCACATGTGTGGTTTCTATCATAACCTTTCAAGCACTCCGCCATTCTTAGCTAGCCCTGCATCTTAATTCCTTTCAGCCATCTTTCTTTGACCTCCATCCTGGTCAAAGACCAAAAGAGACAACGACCCAAAAGCCAGAGAGCGCAGCAGGGCAGACAGAGCGCCTAATCCCCTGGCTCAAGGATTTATCTACCTATTCCAAGACCCCTCCCAGGAATGGGCGGGGTCTTGCAGGTAAGGTCACACCTAATATTCAGTTCCCAAGACCCCTCCCAGAAGTGGGCGGGTCTCAGATAGGTACACCTAAATCCAGGGTGGAGTTACAAGCATTAAGACCTACAAATAGTTAAAATAAAAGTAAAGCTAATTATTTTCATTCAAAGACTGATTTTATAATACCGAGAGGTAGTCGTCATTTTTATTTGGGATTCAGCATAGTACTATAGATTATGATTATAAACCTAGACAGTCAGAAATAAGATTCAAATTTCACTACTTGATTAATTTTATACTTTCTTGGCCAAGTAACTTAAATACTTGAAAGGTAATTTCCTCATCTGTAGCATGAACATCAGAGAAGTTCACTCCTCATAATTGCAAGAAAAGTTAAATATGATCATCCATGGCTTAGGACCTGGACTATGATAGTCTTGGTATGGAGGTGGCTTTCAGTCTTATTGATATTATGCCATTCCCTTTGATATAAGATATCTCATCATTTTTATTTGTATTTATTTGACAATAGATGACAATGAACACTCTAATGATACTAACTCGAGTAATAAAGCATATACATTTTATTTTTAGTGTTCAAACTTGTGGGATAGTTTAGAATGTTTAGTGATCAATGCAATAACAATTATTTTTGCCCAAGAACAAAATTTTATAAAAATTCTGCTGCCTAAAAGATCAAGTATGTCAATAGAATTTTTGGCACAAACTTACTAAAGCATATGATTCATTTTCAATGAGTCGGAATTGAATAATGGAAAAGCCTTATGTGTAATTTTAGATTTTCTTATTATTTTTGGACAAAACAGCTCAGCTCAAATTAAGACCATCTCCTAAGAAGAGGAAGTATCAAAGTCCCACATATGCATGTATATGTTTGCCTAATTTTTGGAACAACTGATCAAACTGCCTTGAATGAAATGACTATAACTTGTGGGAACTGAAAATAACATTTCTTTTTTTTCTTTTTTTTTGGTTTTTGGGCCACACCTGGCGGTGCTCAGGGGTTACTCCTGGCTGTCTGCTCAGAAATAGCTCCTGGCAGGCACGGGGGACCATATGGGACACCGGGATTCGAACCAACCACCTTTGGTCCTGGATCAGCTGCTTACAAGGCAAACACCGCTGTGCTATCTCTCCGGGCCCTGAAAATAACATTTCTAAAGTGTGTAAACTTATGAGTCAAGGAAGCTACATACAATTAAAGTACTGCTCTCTTAACATAAAAACCCTAGGCATCTCCATGGATCTTATTCTAGATTTCTCAAAAAATTGAATTTACTGTTTTTGGAAAAAAAAATAGATTCAGCCGCTAGGTTTTCTTTTTTTTATATTTTATTTAAACACCTTGATTACATACATGATTGTGTTTGGGTTTCAGTCATGTAAAAAACACCACCCATCACCAGTGCAATATTCCCATCACCAATGTCCCAAATCTCCCTCCTCCCCACCCGACCCCCGCCTGTACTCTAGACAGGCTTTCCATTTCTCTCATACATTCTCATTATTAGGACAGTTCAAAATGTACTTAATTCTCTAACTAAACTCATCACTCTTTGTGGTGAGCTTCCTGAGGTGAGCTGGAACTTCCAGCTCTTTTCTCTTTTGTGTCTGAAAATTATTATTGCAAGAATGTCTTTCATTTTTTTTAAAACCCATAGATGAATGAGGCCATTCTGTGTTTTTCTCTCTCATTTCACTCAGCATAATAGATTCCGTGTACATCTATGTATAGGAAAATTTCATGACTTCATCTCTCCTGACAGCTGCATAATATTCCATTGTGCATATGTACCACAGTTTCTTTAGCCATTCGTCTGTTGAAGAGCATCTTGGTTGTTTCCAGAGTCTTGCTATGGTAAATAGTGCTGCAATGAATATAGGTGTAAGGAAGGGGTTTATGTATTGTATTTTTGTGTTCCTAGGGTATATTCCTAGGAGTGGTATAGCTGGATTGTATGGGAGCTCGATTTCCAGTTTTTGGAGAAATCTCCCTATCACTTTCCATAAAGGTTGAACTAGACGGCATTCCCACCAGCAGTGGATAAGAGTTCCTTTCTCTCCATATCCCCACCAACACTGCTTGTTTTCATTCTTTAGGATGTGTGCCATTCTCTGTGGTGTGAGGTGGTACCTCATAGTTGTTTTGGTTTGCATCTCCCTGATGATTAGTGATGTGGAGCATTTTTTCATGTGTCTTTTGGCCATTTGTATTTCTTCTTTGTCAAAGTGTCTGTCCATTTCTTCTCCCCATTTTTTTGATGGGATTAGATGATTTTTTCTTGTAAAGTTCTGTCAGTGCCTTGTATATTTTGGAGATTAGCCCCTTATCTGATGGGTATTGGGTGAATAGTTTCTCTCACTCAGTGGACAGCCACTAGGTTTTCTTTTAACAGTTGAACTATATCTAGTATAACATATTTTGGACTCTGAGATGCTGAAAGGATCTTTAGTGTGAGTTTCTATTATCTGGGCTACCATTAAAAAAAAGGATTTCTGGAGTTCCTGATATTTAATAGGAAGCTTAAAATATTTACACCAAAAACAATGTCTTAACGAGTTTCCTTCCATATAATTTTTTCTGAAACACAACTTCCTTTTTGTTTAAGTACTATTGTTTTTACTTGTCATTCTTTTCACTTTGCTTAAGTGCCATTCTTTTCTCTGGTGTTCAAACTAACAAACATTTATTCACTTTACTGTGAACCTTGGATGTTAAGAGCAAATAGGACCCACAGTTCCGAGGTCTAATGAAATTCAATTTGTTTAATTCAAATTTGGAACAAGTATTTGTACTGTAATATTTGCTATTCCTTTCT
Organism: Suncus etruscus; assembly: GCF_024139225.1. Lineage (NCBI taxonomy): Eukaryota > Metazoa > Chordata > Mammalia > Eulipotyphla > Soricidae > Suncus > Suncus etruscus. The sequence continues at coordinate 17,777,700 of NC_064858.1, forward strand.
GGTAAGAAATGCATGATCGTATGTTTGTCTGCTTACTTATTTGTTTTGGGTTAAGAGTTTTGAAGAGTTCAAGGAAAAAAATAGAAAAATTTTTAATGATTTTATGTTGAGCTATGATTATGCATTCAAAACTTTATATTAATGCCAACATGTACATATCTATATTATACTCCAGTCATGCAACTTTGTTGATAAGGTATAGTGACTTTGTGCTTAAAAAGGTTTTATATGTTGCTATTTGGTTTTCTCACAGATAAGTCAAGCCATGGCATTTATGCAAATTTAAAAACTAAATTGAATTATAAATATTTCTCAGTGAAATCTCAAACCTATGTACAAGTCTAGTGTGGCAAAAAAGGTAACTTCTATATATTTTTTCTTTTCTACTTTTTTCACCATCTCTTACTCCATTGGATATAATGAGTGAAAAATAGGACCATTTTATTTCTATATAATGTATGAAGCAGTCTCTTTAAGGAAACACTCTAGAGTCTAGGACAATTGCTCAAGCCTTCAGCTATCCTTCATCTCACTTCTTCAAGAAAACAATTAATTATTGATGAAAAATAGGCAGAATGTTGCAAGATTTGGCCCTTAAAGATGACTTCAATGATCTCATACAACTGACAAAGGAACATAACCTAAAATAAACAAATGTGACCACATCAAATTAAACAATTTTTGAAAAGAAAACATGAGCTAGAACTAAAAGACAGGTAACAGGATGAAAAAAACACTTGCATCAATACTTCAGATATCCAAAATATCTTGATATCCAGGATATAGAAAGCCCTCAAAGATTAAAAAAAATTTCTATCAAAAATGGGCAGTGGAAATGAATAGACACTTCTTAGAGGAAGACAGAAGGGTGGCCACTAGGCACATGAATATATGCTGAGCATCACTAAGGAAATTCAAATCAAGATGACAATGAAATACCATTTCACATCAATGAGAATGGCACATATCAAAAACAGTGAAAAAAATATGTTAGTGGGTAGGTAGTAGAAAAAAAGCCTCATCCACTGCTAGTGGGAATGTTGTCTGATTCAACCTCTGTGGGAAGCTATATGGAGAGTTCTTAGTAAACTTAAAATTAAGCTGCCATATGACCCAAAAATTCCACTATTGGGCATGTACCCCCAAAATAAAAGAAAAATTCATCCATCAGCACCTATACATACTATAATGCATTGCAGCACATATAGTAAAATAACTAAGACATGAAATCCACCAAGGTATCTAACAACACATGGATAGATTATGAAGATGTGATATATACAAACACACAATGGAACAATATGCAGCTGCAAGGAACATCTAAACAGCAACCTGACTAAAACTGGAAGATATGTTGAGTGAAGTAAACCAGAGGAAGAAACAACACAGGATGATATTACTGATATAATAATGATTAAGAAATGTAACATAGTAAAGGGAGAGATAAGTAGGGGGTCACCCTTGACTCCATAGTATGGGGAGGACAGAGAGGGAAAGAAATAGAGAAGTGGAAGATGAGACAGGAAAGTAATAGGGGAACAGGGTCAGGGGCCTTGGTTATATCAGTGGTGTGGAAGAGTGGTGTAGCAATATATCTAGACAGACTGAACAACTTTGACATGTGCCTGTCAAGTTGGGAAGTGAGGCTAGGGAGTAGGAGAAGCAGGAGGAAGCACAGGGAAGTTAACACTAGTGGGGGATTGTATTGGAATATTGTGTGCCTAAGACTTTACTTTGTATGATTCTTCATTTAAATTAAAACTTGTTTTAAAGGGGCCAGAGAGATATCACAGAGGTAGGGCATTTGCCTTGCATGCAACCAACCCAGGAGGGATGGTGGTTCCAATCCCAGCACCCCATATGATTCCCTGAGCCAGCCAGGAGCAATTTCTGCACGCAGAGCCAGGAGTAACCACTGAGCACAGCCAGGTGTGAGCCAAAAACCGAAGACAAACAAACAAAACAACAATAACCTTGTTTTACAGAAACCAACGAGGTATTTAAGAAAATAATGTTGTAGCCTCATGACTTTTGGGAGAGGAAATCTGACCTTAGTTCTGACATTTCTTCATTCTCTCTCCCCTTTTATACCTGGCTTTTACATATGATATAGGTAAATTAAAATATTTAACTTTTACCAGAAAGGAAAGAGATCTCACCACTTGCTTGGCTCTTTTGTAGACCAATTTTCTGAAAAGCCTAATGTTTGTGAATCTTTTCTCTCTACATATGATACGAATACAAATCTTTGCAAAAGCTCGATAAGCTTTTTCTTAAACAAACTTTACAATTCAGAAATTTTATCACAATACCCTGTGAACCATCTTTTTTAAAAAATAAACATCAAAAAACATAGAACTCATATATCTCCATAGCAATGGTATTTAGTCTAAGTTTCTTGTTTCAAAGTTGTAGCTAATCCTATTTTTCCATAGAGGTACATAGAGCCTAAACAACAATGAAAAGAGGTTAAAGAAGCAGACAAAATTATATATATGTATATATATAAGGGCTAACAACCATTTGCATAATATTCTTTTATTTTGAACAGGAAAGAGATATAGGCAACAGGGACATATCTCTTTACAGGCTTTCTCAATCCAGCCTCTCAAACACTAAAGGAAAATTAAAGATGAGAATAGAAATATCTTGTATTTGTTTGTTTATATAATTACCACAAGTGCTCTCAATGCAGGAATGATACTAATTTTTTATTTAAAAGCTATAAATAATATTCAAATAAATATGCTAAGTAGTTATAAGCTAGCAGATAAAATGTAAACAAGAATGAATAAATAGTATCTGAACCAGAAGATTTAGAGATAAGAAATCCTGGATTTATAAATGAGTAATTAAACTTTTCATAGTATTTTTACTATACAATAAATTTTATTGAAATATTTATTAAAGTTCTGATTAAATCATGTATAAAAACAGCACTCCATCAAATTTTACCTAATTTCCAGATTTAGGATCGATGAAATAGTATATTTGTTTTACATCTTGTACACTAAGCTGTCTGCTTCTAAAAAACCGCCCAAAATTTTACGAGCTGCCCTGAAATATCAAAATAGTCACTTGATTATGCATATAGAGTAACACTTGTTCTCTAACAGGTATTTAGAAGCCTTTCAAAGTTTTCACAATAGTAAAGTGTCAACAAGTTACTGCAAGGATTTACCAACCTGAACCAATTTTTTCTTTTTTTTTTCTAAAATATCAAGAGAAGTATGGTTAATGTGGGTTAAAACACAAAAAGAGACATAATCAACTAGAGCCTTTAACATTTTTTGAATTACGATGTCATGAAACTTTTATTTAAACTTTACCTCTGAACTAAGTAAAGTAAAACTTGTTTCCTGAAAAACAACAATAATCAAAAAAAGGCCTTCTGTTCAGCCTCTTTGTTAGGGAATAGAATAGACTAGTCGGAACACTAATTAGAGCTTTACCAGTTATAATTTTGAAGCTTTAACTTAGTTTCTGTAGCACATTAGGAACAGCCATTAAGAAGCATGTAGCTCAGTAAATGGCTCCACTCCATATTCCAGGTGAGTAGAAAAACACAAGGCACAGAGAATCATAAGGTATTAACACCACTGTGCATAATGGTGCAGAAAACGTATATTTCTGTGAGCAAGGCTGCCTTGAAAATTACATGGCACACAAAATAGGATCTTTTTATGAGAAGCAGTAACTTTTTTAACAAACATCTAAGAACAAATATTTTATTTTAAGCGTGCAAATGGAGAGAACGAGAAAGAGATTGATATTTTTATCTTGCCACTGATCTAGGAAATAGACACTGGAAATAGTCTAGGAAATAGTCTCAGAAAATAGACATTGTATCGTTAACATAATTATGCCAGCCATAAGCAATGGAAAAAACAACTCTAAATGGACTAAATAATAATATGATTCAAATTGTTCACATAACTGAGCAGTCCAAGGTTCAAATAGAATTTGATCAGGAGTCCAAGACCACGTTGCAAAAATGCATGGGCAAATGTGTGCATTTGCATGTGTGAGTAGACATGTGTATACACACATATATGAATTTTAGTATGTATGTATGCATATGTATGGGTTGGAGTGTGTTTCTAGAGCTGACTCCATTTGTGGAAATCTCTGCTTTCGGGTTGTGACCTGGCTGCAGCAGATCCAAGTCTAATTTTTCCCTATACAGTCCAACAGGAGAAGTAATATCATGGGGGGAAACCCCACTTCCGAATCTCACACAGAAGTCAATACTGTTGAATCCCCCGCAACATCTTCTTGCTGTCTGTTTTCCTGCTCTCGCCAATTATACTTTATTATTATCATTGACTTACATTACCAATTAATAATTGTTTCTCATGGACATAATTCACCCACACCCATCTATCTCCCTCCCCTAAGGAACCACAAGCACTTTCTCTTGACCCTACCAACTCAATTATTTGGTTTAGCTCTTCCCCTATGTTGCCTTTGAATCATTGTTAATATGTTGCTGTGTATCTTCAAGCCCCATATATGAGAAAGATCATTCTGAATCTGCCCCTTGCATTTCTCTTGGGGAAATTACTCCTTCTTTATGATCAGCTAGAATATGGGAGTAGAATCCATCCTTCCCTATTTCTGTATTTTATATTCCTAACTCTGGTGACTGGTTTAAGGTAGCACTCAACACACAAATTAAAATTCCACTCAATTCACCTGCAATAACTCAATAGTCCTATAAATAAGGAAGTTTAGGTATAAGAAGATTAAGTAGCATGTCCAGAACTAGAGTTTACATTTGATTTGTGAAGTGAAAAATGAGTTTTATTTGGAAGTACTGACTGAGGAAGGGGGAAAGAGGAGAAGAAAGAGAGAGAGTAATGAGTAAGTTGCGCAAGAGAGAGCATGGCCTTCTCCAAAGATGGAGAGAACCCTTGAATAAAACCCAGAATGAAAGTAGGAAAAATCATATCTTAAGAGGGGAGATGCAATCCCAGTGTCCCATATGGTCCCTGTGCCTGCCAGGAGCTATTTCTGAGCAGACAGCCAGGAGTAACCCCTGAGCACCGCTGGGGGGGTGGGGGGAAAAAAAGAATAAGAAAAAAATTTTAAAAAAAAATAAAAGAAAAGAAAAAGAGGGGAGATGCAGGCAACATGTCCTCAGGCACCATATATCTAGGAAACACATATGTGCCAGAGTTTACATTCTTAATTACTGTTACCAAAGTGATGAAGGTCTGACTCCATTCCCATCATGTACCTTCAAACCCACCAAAATGCAAGGGGCAGGCGTACTTGAAATTCAGACTCAGATTGACAAAATACAAACTGATGCAGACTGAATCTGGGCCTACACTATCTCTAGATGAAGCTTCCTTCAACTCCCCTGCTGGTCTTTTTCCTTCTGGTCTTCTCTCTGCTGGCAACAAATGGAGCAGGCCAATAAAAACAGAGAGTGACAGAATGGCGACACGATTTTGAGGATATTGGGTTTATCCTTAAATAATCAGAAATTGCTTCTTCTAAGTAAGACCAAAGAAGAAATCCAATAGAAGAAGATATATAAACTGAGACGTGAGGATTTGGGCTGCTATTTTAAGATAGAGTATAAAAATCTTTACTTCATGGGAACACTTAAATCACTTGAGAAGTCACTAAAATGCTCTGGGGAATTTGATAGTTTATACATTACACTTAATGATTATGGTCTGCTAGCAAGTATAATATCTATACCTAATTGGTATTAACTACCAATTATTTGACTCAGAAATTAGATTGAATCCTGTATTAACCTCAAGAAATATTCCAATTTCCAATATTAAAAAGACAGAAATAATCTGCAAAAATGCAATATGTTTTGTTTATGAAGTTCCTTGTCAAAGTTTCTCGTTGATATGTTGGAGAGCTGGAAAATTCTTTTCAATTGAATTTAGTGATCCCACTGAACCTTACAAGAAGAGATTGCAACATAATCTGTACACACAAAACAGCTGGAAGCTTATTTGAAGAATAAATTTAGCCTCTGAAAAAACATAGTGAGAAAAGTAAACTCAATAACACAGCCTATGAAGGATATTTGTCTTTTACAAAATGCCAAAGTTGTTTTCAGAATAGTCATTTCATGTCATGTTTCCAGCAGATTACACTGAAGAAAGAAAAACAAAAGTCAAAATGCAATCATGAAGCAGAAAGATTAACACAACACAAGAGGGGGAAACCATGTTCCATTAATAATAAACTGCTCATATATTTTTTAATTAGAGACGGATAGTTATTAAAGACCTTAAAGCTGACCATAAACCTGCATGACAATTTTAGTAATATAAATGTACCAATTGCTTTATTTTTCTGTCAGTTTGATATGTGGAGATGACTTGAAAGCAGAAAGCCCCAGGATGCAGCAGTGGGTGAGGACAGGTATGAATTTAGAAGCAAGAACAATTGTTCCTGGCTGCCTTGACCTTTTTGAACTGATCCGATCTTCTTTGCCTCCAATTTTCTCAGTTTTAAATTGGAGCTAATGAAATATCACTATTACTGCTTTACTATTATTAACATTTTTAGACTAGCATTAAAATATTATTGGATTTTTAAATTGATAAATTTTATAAGTTAAAATTGAGGAATTTTGTAAGTATTAATTCAATATAGGACATTTTCATAAAGAAAAAATACAAAGGGCCAAAAGACACATAAAAAATGCTCCACATTACTAATCATCAGGGAAATAAAATCAAAACAATGCGATATCAACTCATACCACATACACATCACAGAAAAAGAACAACCAGTGCTTTTGTGGATGAGAGGCTAAAAGAACTCTTATTCACTGCTGGTGGAATAAAATTGTTTGGAAAACAATCTGGAGATTCCTCAAAAAACTAGAAATTGAGCTTCCATGTGATTCAGCAATACGACTTCTAGGGATATACATGAGGAGTCCCAAAACACCATACAATAAAGCCCTCTGCATTACTATGTTCATCCCAGCACTATTCACAACCGCCAGAATCTGCATGAGTGGCTAAAGAAATTGTGATCCATTTACACAATGGAATACTATAGAGCTGTAAGAAAAAAATAAAATCATGAAGTCTGCTTATACATGGGTGGACATGAAGATTATTACTCTGAGTGAAATGAGTCAAAGGGGGATAGATATAGAATAATCTCATTAATTTGTGCAATATAAGAAAAATAAAAGTAACGATAATAAAGAGATAAGATAGATGAGGGCCAGGATGACCAGTACGTGGTGGGAAACTTGCAATGAAGAGTGGTGATTGCAGTTAGGGTAGAGAAGGGTCCACTGTGACAATGATAATTGGAACTGATTGCTTTGTACAAGAACTCTGTGCTGAAAGAGGATAAAGTGATAAGCATGGTATCACATACATGTCTCTTTGGTCAGAGAAAAATACACATGAACATTTCCCTGACACACAAGAGATAAATAGTAAATTAGTAATGAATAATACAATAGAAAGAATATTGACCAATTAGTATTTTTATCTTCAACTTTTTGTTTTGTTTTGTTTTTGGGCCACACCCGGCATTGCTCAGGGGTTACTCCTGGCTGTCTGCTCAGAAATAGCTCCTGGCAGGCACGGGGGACCATATGAGACACTGGGATTCGAACCAACCACCTTTGGTCCTGGATCGGCTGCTTGCAAGGCAAACACCGCTGTGCTATCTCTCCGGGCCCTTCTTCAACATTTTTTTGTGCAAACCACAGTCTCAAAAATGAGAGGGCCAGAGCAATAGTGTAGTGGTAGGGCATTTGCCTTGTATGCAGCCAACCTGGGACAAACCTGAGTTTGAGCTCTGGCATCCCATATGTTCCACTGAGCCTGCCAGGAGCAATTTCTGAGTGCAGATCCAGGAGTAACACCTGAATACCTCTGGGTGTGGCCCAAAAACCAAGGAAAGAGAAAGGCGCGGGGGGAGGGGGGGGAATATGGTATGGGATGGACTCTGGGAACATTGATGGAGGGAGGGTGGTGGGATTGGTACTGAAACATTATATGTCTAAAACTCAACTATGAATAACTTTGTAATTCACAGTGCTTTAAATAAAAAATAATAAAAAGGAAATGGCCAAATTGCAGATAACTATTGGATAAGTCCAAAGGAAACAGTATAAGAAGAATCAGCATTCTTGAAGAGCAGAGAGGCAAATTAATAAAATAATAGTTAAAAAACCATCAATAATAATTCCTCAGAGTTAAGAATATAGATCCAAGAGGTCCCTAAATTCCCAATGAAAATAAACTAAACTAGAAAAAAATTCAAGACACACTATATTCAAAATGAGAAATTCTAGGGGCTGGAACGGTGGTACAAGTGGTAGGGCATTTGCCTTGCACACTCTAACCTAGGATGGACCATAGTTTGATCCTCCAGCATCCCATATGATTCCCCAAGCCAGGAGTGATTTCTGAGTGCATAACCCTTTGAGCGTCACTGGGTGTGACCCGAAAACAAAACAAAAAAAAATTAAAAAATGAGAAACTCTAAAGATAGAGATATAATATTAAAAGTATCAAGATCAAATAAAGATCTTACATACAAAATAAGCCCTTAAATTCAGAGCAGATACATCAAATCAGACTCTACAAGCCAAAAGAGTATGGAGAGATATAGTACAAAAACTCAACAAAATGAACACCATACCAAGAACCCTCCATCCAGCTAGATATCATTTATATTTGAAGGAACAATACAGAACTTCATAGATAGGCAACAGCTTAGGGAATTCATAGCTGTGAAACCAATTTTGCAGGAAGTGTTAAATGAGCTTCTCTAAAGGGCAGTATAAATTTCTCAACATGTGGCACCGTGTATGCCACTAATTGAATGTGCATATGGTGCTATCTACTATATTAAGAAAGGTATGTTTTCTCCTAGCTTCCTAAGGAATTTGATATATTTCAATAGTGAATTAACATTGTATTTATATCATTATAAATACTTCACAATTAACCATCACAAATTTACCTTTTTATGTGAATGCCATTTACCATTCCTTTGACTTTTGTTGAAGCAAGTGATATGAAATAAAATTGTTAGGGTGCTGGCTGACAGGTGGGAGGAACCTGGAGACATTAGTGAAGGCATGGGGTACTGATGGTGGCATTGGTGTTGGAACATTTTATGCCTGAAAGAACTTTATTATGAATGATTTTTAAGTCATGTTGTCTTAATAAATATTAAAAGAAAGATGATCACGGTTAGAAGTGAGAGATAGCAATTTGTACTTGAAAAAAATTAAAGAAACACAGATGGACTCTGCTGATTCTAAATATTCATAGCAGCACAAGTCTTTTTTGAGAAATCTATGCGTCACCATGTTGAGCAGAGTGCCCTCACCAACCTGTGCTAGGAATATACTGTGAATGAGAAATAAACTTTTGGAACTTTTCATTCAATTTAGCAACAGCTGAAGATGTTTCTCAACTTCTCATCACTGAAATTTTGAAGTGTTTTTATTTGGCCCAACTAGTGTGTAATTCCTACATTCTTTTTACTCTCAAATTTAGAATGGTCTTAAAGATCTGTTATTGTTGGTACTTTATTCTTCTTTACATCTCTTAAATAAGATTATTCACTGTAAGTACCTTCAAGTACCACATTTTCGTGTTTGTTTGGGGCCACATCCAGCAATGCAAAGCAAGGGCATACTCTTGGTTTTGCACTCAGAGTTCATTTTTGATGTGTTTGGGGGTAGTTATATGGGATTGCATATATGGTTGCAGATTGAAACTGGATTGTCCTGTACAAAGCAGGTGCCCTTCCCTCATAATATCTTTCTGGCCCCTCAAAAAACAATTTTTCAAAGAAAGTTTACCAAAGGAAACACTATTCCCACATGCTGACAGTTTCATTCCTCCTTCCAGCCACCACCTTAAGCTCTACTCAACTCCACTCAATGATTATTCACTAAATATTCATTTAGTGCCTGGCTCTATGAAGACTTCTAAGCTACTGGGGTTGATTAGTCAAAAATATTTTCTGTCCTCATGACACAGTCCAACAGGGAAGGCAGTCAGTAAGTAGAGCAGCCTTCATTATCCCTTTCAATCAAAAACTATACTATTTAAGACACTATTAAAAACAAGTTTTATTGCCACCTGATGGTGAGATGAAACCAGAAGATGCTCCATGTCACCCTGACTTTGACATAGGATCTGTACAAAAACCAGGATCTCTTAACTACAGAAACCTGACAGAAACAATTATGATTGTGAATAACTTTTACTGGGACCTCAGAGAAAGATTGGGGTTAGAAAATTGAGTATGCCTGGCGCCTGTAGTTGGTCTTATGCCAGGAAGTTTCATGGGTAAGGTCTTCCTGTCTTTAGGCCAAAGGGTTTTCCTTTCTATCTCCCCCATATTTAGCTGTGCCTATGCAAAACAAACAAAAAAACACCTACCCCCCACACCTTTTTATTATTAAATTTTTATCTGATCTTTTAAATTGGGGCTCCTACCTTTATCATAGAGCCTAGGGACACGGATTATTTTATTTTACTGTGTATTCCTACATTTTTCTATAGAAGAAAGGAAAAGAAAGGCTGGGGGCCTGGGGCCAAGAGGTCTCAGATGCATTGGTGGGGAAATAAATAAGGACAGAACTAAATATCCAAGCCAAAGTCAATGAGAATAAAATTAAGGAACCTAAACTTTAACAATCTAAATTTGGGGCCGATGGGGCCGGCAAGGTGGCGCTAGAGGTAAGGTGTCTGCCTTGCAAGCACTAGCCAAGGAAAGATCACAATCACGATTAGATCCCCGGGCATCCCATATGGTCCTCCCAAGCCTGGGGCAATTTCTGAGCGCTTAGCCAGGAGTAACTCCTGAGCATCAAACGGGTGTGGCCTAAAAAACAAACAAACAAAAAATTTGGGGCCGAAGATATAGCATGGAGGTAAGGCATTTGCCTTGCATGCAGAAGGACGGTGGTTTGAATCCCGGCATTCCATATGGTCCCTGTGCCTGCCAGGGATGATTTCTGAGTGTAGAGCCAGGAGTAATCCCTGAGTGCTGCCGGGTGTGACCCAAAAACCAATCAATCAATCAATCAATAAAAATTAAAATAAAAAACAAACAATCTAAACTTAAAGGGGCCTGTCATACTGGTCACCCTGGGACAAAGAATGATGACATAGGATGAACTCTGGGCTCATTGGTGGAGAGAGGTTGACACTGGTAGTGGGAAGTGTATATCTGAAATTCAACTATAAAGGACTCTGTAGATCACAATTGTTTCAATAAAATAAAATTAAAAATAAATTTAAAAAACATGTTTTAAAAATATAAAAGGGCCTAAGATTAAGAATTAAAATAAAAATAGAAGATTTTTATTCTTTTCTTTCATTTTCTAAGTAGTTCAATAATATTTGAAGAAGAAGAATACAGCCTTTTAGTTAACTATGGGAAAAACTACAGAACATTTTCTTGAGATAGTAAAGAAAAAAGGTAGCACAGAAGGAATGGGGATGTATATATAGAAAAAAATTTAAGAGACATACTAATCCATTATAAAGTGTAAACCTCAATTCAGTCATAATTTAAACAAAATTTAATATATATTAAGCCAATTGAGAGGCTGTAAAGATAATAAGTAGACAGGCTGTCAAATTGGGTTCATTGTTAAGCATCCCAGATGGTCTCCCAAGCTTCACCAGGAATGAAATTTGAGTGCAAATCCAGGCATATAAGATATGAGCATAGCTGAGTGTGGCCACAAAATACCCCCAAAAAATACAATAAAAAAGGGAAAATTTTTGTTGACAATACATTGGATGACAGTTGGAAATTCTCATCTTCTAATTATGTTAATTGAGATATTTTATAAAAATCCACTACCTCCAAAGATACTAGAATATTTATTGATTGTATGACATCATGTGTAGGATTCAGTTAAAAATAATCCAGTGGGGGTGTTGGAGGACAGTGAATTAATGAAACAAGATGAATCTAAACTGACAATTGCTGAAGCAAAGTAAAGATGCAGATTACTAATTTAGTACATGATTTTTATCATAACATTTAAAATAAAACACTGTTCTTATTACTAAAATAAAAGACAATATAGAATTGCCTCCTTCTTTTGATTTTATAAACAATGATGGGATAATAGGGAGATTAGTAGTAGCATGTAAAGGTTTGTCCTAGATTGGTTAAAGAAGAAAATGACATTGATAACTCCCAGGCTTCTGATTTTGAAACTGCTGGATATTGTGCCATTTACTGATAGAACCCCAAGAGGGATTTACATGGGAAGATCTTAACTCAGAAGTTATATTAGCTAAACTTCAAATGTCTTTGTGGTGACAAGTAAGTTTAATAAATGTCTTTAATGAACAGAGTAGCCTAGCCTAATCCAAAGGGAATCAAATTTTAATAACAGGTCTTCTTAAAACTTTTCTGGATCATGTATTCTCTTGAAAATCTAATAAATGGGGCCCGGAGAGATAGCACAGCGGTGTTTGTCTTGCAAGCAGCTGATCCAAGACCAAAGGTGGTTGGTTCGAATCCCGGTGTCCCATATGATTCCCGGTGCCTGCCAGGAGCTATTTCTGAGCGGACAGCCAGGAGTAACCCCTGAGCATCTCCGGGTGTGCCCCCCCGAAAATCTAATAAATATATGTAAGACTTTATTTTCACATCATTACAAAGTTTCTTGGGATACTTAGACCTCAGAGAATAACTTCAGTTACCTTCCATTTTATATATGGAATTGTATCTTTGTGTAAAGATTGATAGCTTTCTCCATAAAAAATGAAAATTGCAAAAACTTGAGTACCTTTAATAGTTTTTCTTGTTTCCCCATATTCTAACATAGCATATACCTAAAAAAAAAAAAAAGCAAGTTAAATATTTTTGTGGAAACAACCCAGATACCCAACAACAAATCAGTGGCTAAAGAAACTGTGATACATATACACAATGGAACATACTATGCAGCTATCAGGAAAAATGAAGTCATGATATATACGTGGATGGACATAGAAACTATTATGCTGAGTGAAATAAGTCAGATGGAGATAGAATAGTCTCACTCATCTTTGGGATTTAAGAAAAGTAAAAGACAGTATGGCAGTAATACCCAGAGACAAAAGGACCGGCACAAGATATGACGCTTACCACAAAGAGTTGTGAGTGAGTTAGAGAAATAACTACTCTAACAACTAGCATAACAATGGTAGTGAGTGATAAAAACAGAATGCCTGTCTTGGATACAGGCAGGGGTGGGGGGGAAGGAGGAAGATGAGGGTTATTGGTGGCAGGATGGTTGCACAGGTAAATGGGGGTGTAATTTTTTATTACTGAAACCCAACTACAAACATGTTTGTAGTCATGGAACTTTAATAAAAACAGTAAAAAGAATTAAAAGAGTATATATAATAAAATAGTTTTGTTCTAGATCAAAGAGGCTAGTAACTGAAGGACTCCTCAACCTTCTCAGTAATATTTACTTCTGTGCTACTTAGTGTGAAAAGAGAATGTATCAAAATAGAGATGAGGATAATGTGACCTTAAGTGAGTCATTTGTCCTGCTTGGTTTTTGGTTGTTTTTTTGTTTTTGTTTTTGTTTGTGTGTGTGTGTGTATGTGATAAAGATATCCCAAACATATGCCTGTTTTCTTGCAGCCTCCATATTCTTCTTCCACCATATAAATAGGCATTCACATCACAGACTCTTGTTGCTCATTCAGCATTCCAGTCCAATATTCCGATTCCACACCTATGATCTGCTCATAGTTGTTTGTATCTTGAACAGTGATGGCTGCTCTACTAGTCACTGCACATAGTTATATCTCCTGTTACAACTGGGTGAGGACCAGAAGGTAAGAAAAGATAAAAACACAGTCTAATTCTTTAGAGACTCCCACTGGAATAAACTGCAAAGATTCACCTTGAGAGCATAGCATACACAAAGGAAAGGCCAAAAAGAAGACAGCCAAGCTCCATGACTGAAAATAGTGATACAGAAAGGTATACTAGAATCAACAAGTGCCATGACTTCTCAAAATGACTTATGACTTTAGAGACACTGTGTTGAGGATATTTCACGAGCTCAAAGAAACAATGGAACAGATAGAACAGCATGAGAAAGAGTGAGAGCACAAATGAGAAAACTACAATCACAAATGAAGAAATTAAGACTATCATAGGGTGAAATTAAATGTTCAGTAAAAGACCTACCCAGAAGAATAACAGTATCTGAAATAGATACTGACAAGATGTAAGATAAGATACATGAAACTTCTAGAAAGCAACAGAAGATGAAGAAAAGTCTAAAAAGTAATGGACATCTCAGTAGAGAACTCTGGGACAAGTTCAGGAAACACAGTAATTATTGTTTCTGAGGAATTGGAAAGCAAATTTGATGTTGAACTTCTAGTCAAAGACATAATAGGTAAAAACTTATCAGAGTAAGGAGCACAAAGTCCAGATTCAAGATGCCCAGCAAAAATAAACCCAAATATAAATATTCCAAGACACATTGTTCTCATCAGAATGACTAAGACAGACACATAATATTGAAAGCACAAGACCAAGAATAAGCTTAAGATATAAGGACTACCATAAAATTTATAGAAAATCCATCAAATTTGTCTCTATGGGACCAAAGAAACTGTTGGTATATGGTAAAAAAAAATTCTCAATGAAATAAAAACCTCACGAAGAACATCAAACCGAGCTAATTATTATTAAGATTTGAAGGAATGATACAAAGCTTCATGGACAAGCAACAGGTTATGTAATTAATAGCATTATTTTTTATTATCTTTAATCAGTAGCCTTGAAACCACTTTTGCAAGCATTAAAGAAGGTTTTTTAAAAGACAAACAATACCAAGGAGTATTTTCTTGACACCTAGATGACTCAGCGACAACAGCAATTTGCTTGCAGGACAAGACACTCCACATCAGATGGTGAGGTGAAACAGGAGGACTCTCCACATCCTGACTTTGATGAAACACAGAAACCAGAATCTTTACAGAAACCAGACAACAACAGCTAATGTGTGAAAAAATTTCACCCCAGAGAATGACTCAGGGGTTGGACAACCTAGTATGCCTAGAGCCCAGAGTTGGTCTTATGCCAGAGAACTTCAGGGATAAGGTATTTAGGACAAGGCTTTTTTTTTTCCCATTTTATCCATATTTTGCTGGGCCGATGCAAACAACAACACTTGCCACTCTCACACCATTATTGCTGTAAAAGAAGAGCTTACTAAACTTTCTGCTGGTGCTTCAATGAACTCATTGTGAGTCAATAGTTTTCAAAAATATTTTTTCCTTCCTCTTCCATCTCTTTAGTTTTTCTTTCAACTTTCTATTTTTTTAAAAAAAAAACATGTTGCTTTTGGTCTTCCTAAAAATGTATTATTATCAGTTATGTCAACTATGTAATGCATTTTCTTTTAAAAAATTAAATAAAAAAAAAGATGAAGAAAATCAAGATAAGACAAAGAGAGCCAACTGTCATGTCTGCCCATAAGATATGACATGAGTCTAAGTACCATAGACTCATCTAACTCTTGAAAAAGTAAAAACTCATGTAAATACCCCTGCCTGGCAACTGATCATACTGAGCCCTGCAGGTGAGAGGTAGTGCAAGTTCCCTTTATCACTGAAGCCCTGACAATTGCATACACAAAAAGGAGGGTTCCTTACAACTGCTACTATATCAATTGCCCGGTTTCACTGTTTTTCCACTACTTTCTGCAGAGGCTTCTATTCTCCAAAAGTTCCAAATATAACAATTATGTGGCTGACATTTACAGGGACTCTGGAATCAGGACAGGCAGCCCTCTGCACCCCCATCTTCTTGGCAGTCACATCCACAAACCATCACTATCCCCAAATGAGCTTTTTAGCCAAGCTCCACAGATAAAGTATGGAACTGTGAACACCTCCATGATTTTAATACTGACTTCCAAAAATTTGTATAAAATTATCATAGAAGCCATATAAATCCCAACAAATATTATCCACAGAATGCTCAACTAGCAATTAAAAGTTTAGTAAACCTCAGGAAAATAATATACTCACCTATTGAGGTGACAATTTTCACAAAATTTTTAATTAAGTTATTTTTCAATAATTACATTATCATTTTGTTGTACCAAGCAATATTAAGCAAAATAATTTATACCTGCCAAGGGGAAGGCTTTGGGAATTTGGGATATGTAGGACAATGTTGGAGGCAATGTTACAGTGATGGTGGGATTGCTATCAGAACATTGAATACCAGAAATAACTATCATGAGGAACTCTGTAAAGTATGGTGCTTAAAATAAAGAAATGTATATATATGTAAAAAATAAGACGAATTTCTCAATACTCAATAATTTTTGGCATTCACTCATGTACCATATGCTTCCCTCTACTAGATTAAGAATGTAAAATCACCCCACATGCCGTATCTCTAACACCATGTGAATGAGTCTAAATCAGGGTCACACATGAAATAATCCAGACCAGGCTGAGGCTGAAACACATGTAGTCTAGCAATATTCTACCTCATATAGAGAGCCAGCTGCCTGCCAGAACTATGGTTTTTATTGAGTATAGAGACCAAGCCCTGGTGGAGTAGTAAGGACAGATAGCTCAGGTTATCCTGAGCCAGTCTTACCCAGGTTTAGATATAAGATAATCTCTGTTTGGGGGTAAAACCAAGTTGTGAACAAAGATACAAAGGAACCAGGAATGATCTTTGTTTTGGGTAAAATAAGGTATAACCTAGCAAAGAAAGGTCTGATTATTACTAATTTGCTCATGTATTTTATACTTTTTCAATAGTGAGTTATTGACTCCTTTATTTTGAATTCTGTCTATTTTATTCTACATCTATAATGATTTTTACTTATTAGTGCAGATACTTAAACATTATATATAACATATTTTATAACATATGATCAACATTGCCTGTTCAGGATAGAACTCACTTTTATATATTCATAGTAGTTTCATATTTTCTCCAAAATTAAAAATATTTCTTCTCCTCACTCTTACTAAATTATATATTTGTAGGATTTATCAATTTCATATAAATTTAAAATGTATTAGTATAGAGTTATTCATACTATTTTCTTTTTTTTTTTTTTTTTGTGGTTTTTGGGTCACACCCGGCAGTGCTCAGGGGTTATTCCTGGCTCCAGGCTCAGAAATTGCTCCTGGCAGGCACGGGAGGACCATATATGGGACGCCGGGATTCGAACCGATGACCTCCTGCATGAGAGGCAAACGCCTTACCTCCATGCTATCTCTCCGGCCCTATTCATACTATTTTCATTTTAAAAATAGTTTGCCTGTAAAAAAATTTTTTATAAAGAAAAGGTGTCTTTAACCTCAAGGTCAACATACCCTTACTTCTTTGCCCACAAAAAAAATTTTGATCTATTTTCTACTGAGGTTTGTTTTAGGCTCCTAGAAGCCTATCTCTTTCTGTTTCATGGCCAAGGAAAGAGAAACTTTGCTTGCCTACACTTTCCCATATTTTTAATCTATACACAGATTTGTTCCATTTATAGCAGCTTCTGGTTTTCCAATAACTAAAGAGCAGGTGCTCATGGGGCCAATTTGGTCTCATAGGATGGCTCATTCCCTAACATTAAAAGAGCTCTGACCCTCACCTGCCCTAGTTTCCTGGCTTGCCATCAGCAGCAGATTTCTGAGTTCAGTTTCATTGAACTCCCAACCACGTGCTTATTCTTTCCAACTCTAATGACTTTACTTCTTATTACATATAGTAGAGGCCAGAAAGGTTGAGCTTGTGCATGACATCCTTGTAGTCACTCTCTAATGGCTTTAGAGATTGAAGAATTTATTCTGCTGTCAGGTCAGCAGCAGTAATAGCAATAACAAAAGTAATAATCATTTGTAAGTGTTCACCTTTGCCTGGTACACAGTTTTATTCATTTCTCTTATATGTTAAATCTCAAAATATCCCTATGAAGTAGATGCAATTATTATCCCAATACTAGATAAAGTGCCCAGACAGGCCAGGTTATTAGTAAAATGAATTAGTAAAAAAAATCAGCAAAAAAAAAGTGCTATAAGTAAGAGTCAGAATATATCGAGGCAGTTTGACTATATATTTTTTAAATTTATTACTGTTATTTCTCTCAATATTGAGAAAATAGAAACTTTGTACTACACAAGCAAAAAGAGATTTGCTACTCTATACATCACTATGTTCTAAAAACCATTAGAATTATGAGCCTAGAAAATAAGGTAAATTATGTGCTCACAAAATTGCTCAAAGAAACCAAAAAAAAAATTTAAAAAAGGGGCCAGAGAGATAGCATGGAGGTAAGGCATTTGCCTTGCATGCAGAAGGACTGTGGCTCAAATTCCTGCATCCCATATGGTTCCCCGAGCCTGCCAGGAGCGATTTCTGAGTGTAGAGTCAGGAGTAACCCCTGAGCACTGCCGGATGTGACCCAAAAACAAAAAACAAAAAAAATTTTAAAAAATTGCTGAAAGGCTGCGCCAGAGAGATAACATGGAGATAGGGCATTTGCCTTGCATGCAGAAGGATGATGATTCAAATATCAGCATCCCATATGGTCCCCTGAGCCTGCCAGGAATGATTTTTGAGCATAGAGTCAGGAGTAACTCCTGAACATCGTCTGGTGTGACCCCCCCAAAAAAAATTGCTTAAAGGCCTGGAAGAGCAATTGTCAAGGGATAGTCTTGAGATAGAATAGCCTGTTCTGCAGTAAGCAACTGACCTACACAGAGAAGAAACCAGAAAACTACTTTTGAATTGAAAAAATATTTCCTTATGTATAAGTTGTAAAATTTAACAATTACCACATTCTGTTATTCTCTTAGCCATAATTTTGCCAAAAGATTCAATGTGTTCTAGATATTGGACACCTCAAAAGTTAAAATGAGGTCTGAGACTCATCCAAGATGAGTTAAAGCTAGAAAAATGTAAGACGGAAAGCCAAATGATCTATGAATGACTACTAGCTTTATTATATATTCATTGCAGCAAATTTATAAAATAAAATCACACTAACCTATATCATTACAGCTTTTTTAATTATCATGGAAAGCCCAAGAGATGACTAGATGTGGTTTGAGTATGGTTAGCATCTTGAATCCAAGAATTCTAATTCATCACCCCAAATTACTCCACCTTCTCTAAAATATTATGAACATTCTACTCATTAATTTACCATATGAAGACAAACTAGAAAATTATGTAGAAATGATGTTACTCTCTGGAGTATACTTGCACTCTGACTCAGTGTATGCATGTAATAAACTTGTCTACCTGAACTCTATTTCTATGGCTTTTGCTTAAGTTATTTTCATGTGAATCATACCAAATTGCTCTGCAGATTAGACCAAATGGCCTTGACCTTAACATGACACTTCCTAATAAGTTGTTAGGTTATATGTTCATAAGGCCATAAGGTTCAGAGGTTGAGAAGCTAATATTGCCAATGAAAGATCAACTTTGTGATCGCTGCTGAAAACAGTGAGAACTCAGGTTTTGTGTCTGATTAAAAGTCAGTGACTAGCAATGTAACATTTTTTTGTTTTAGTTTTGTTTTTGTTTTTGTTTTTGGGCCACACCCATTTGATGCTCAAGGGTTACTCCTGGCTAAGCGCTCATAAATTGCCCCTGGCTTGGGGGGACCATATGGGACTCCTGGAGATGGAACCGCGGTCCTTTCTTGGCTAGCGCTTGCAAGGCAGACACCTCACCTCTAGTGCCACCTCGCCGGCCCCAATGTAACATTTTCTAACATTTTCATAACATTTTCTAACCAGACATTGAAATTTTTTCAACTACTAAAAGTCATATCAGCTGCAATAATGTTAGGCAATGAATAATTCCCTCCTTCTGCTCACAAATATCAGTTAATTGTTGAGTTACTTTAAAAAAATATAGCTTCTGTTTTGGGGTTCTCTCTATCAACACTTCCCTCAGAAACACAGAATCTAGGAAGAGAAGCTGCCATGTTGTGGCAAGAAAATGGGGAAAAGAAGCAAGATGGTGCACAAGAAAAAACATAGAAAGTGCAAGAAACAGTATCATGAGATAAGGCAAACTAATGCAAAATTGAAAACTAGAAAATCCACAGGTTTTGACCCTAGAATTCTTAGGGGTTGCATTTCTTACTAAGAGAATTCCTTAAATTTAATTTCAGTGTTTACACAACCTGGTCATGTGGCAAATCCTAAGTATCCCTACAATTCTAAACTATACATTATTTAAATAATAATGCCATAATGGCTTCATGGGAAGCCCAAGAGATGACTAAATGTGGTTTGAGTATGGTTAGCATCTTGAATTCAAGAATTCTAATTCACCACCCCAAATTACTCCATCTTCTCTAACATATTATGAACATTCTACTCATTAATTTACCTTATGTAGATAAATAAACTAGAAAATTATGTAAAAATGATGTTAATCTCAGAAGTATGCTTGGACTCCATTATTTAAAATAATATGAGTGAATTACCTTTCTTTGCAACAGTATGTTAACTAGTATGTTCCACTGACATCTAAGACAGGCCCCATAGTTCTCAGTGATGTACAACCACCAGAAAATGTATTCTTGGAACACATGTGGTCCAAACACACTTCTTTACTTATTGACATGAAGTGATATGGTTTTTAATTGGAAGAGTTGTCATGGTTTCTCTAGGGTTCAGGAATTCTAAGGGTGTTACTCTGTCAAAGGAAGACTTATCTCCAAGATAAAACAAGGGAGAAGAAAGAATTCACAATGGGCGTACTCGACAAGCATCTATCTTTATGATGTCATACTTTCCTGTACCAAAGTTATTGTAACCCAAACCCTGAAATTACAGGTTATCTTCTACCTTCAGCTCTTTGCTATTGCATCTGCTTTGATAATTTTAGTGCTTTTAATGGAGTCTGAACTTTTTTGGAACTATTATATAGGAGATTTTATTGCTCTTCATCCTAGGTGCTCTGTTTTTTCACTTTGGCTTTCATCTTAAGTTCATATACACACATCCTTCTAAGTATTCTGTTTATATACTGAACACTATCTGCAGGCAATTGTAGGAAAATAACATCTGTAGGTAGAGGATGAAAACAAGAGGGTAAAAAATAAAAAATATGGGAATATTTGGTTTGCAGCACAAATACTAAAATTAGAACAATACAGAGATGATTTGCATGCCTCCGATGCAAGGATGATATGCAAAAAAATAATAATAGCATGAGAAATGCAGTCTGTCAAGACAGACTGGAAGAAAGAAGTTAGAAGGTAGATTTCTCCATTTGTATCAAGTTGCAGCTCCCAAGCTTCCTGGTGGTTACCTTGATGTAATATTGGACTCAAAGATCCATCATTGTTTAAAAGACTGAATTCTTACAG
The DNA here is from genome assembly GCF_024139225.1 of Suncus etruscus. NCBI lineage: Eukaryota > Metazoa > Chordata > Mammalia > Eulipotyphla > Soricidae > Suncus > Suncus etruscus. Next base: position 17,799,070 of record NC_064858.1, read on the forward strand.
GTTCTCCTTGATCAGGAAAGAAACAAACACAGTGCCAATTAAATCCCATCTTTCAATCTTGTCTTGCCATTTTCCTGCTCCTCTTCAAGGAACAGTCCAGAAAGATCAAAGACTCAAATTCCCAGAGAACGAAAAAAGGGTAAATCTAATATATCTCAAAGAAAAATGGTTTGTTAATCTTTGTTAAAGGTTTATTAAGTTTGTTAACTCTGACCCCTGACAATTGTGGTAGGACAAAAGGGACAGCCTTTGTGGGATGTAGTAGGGAAATGTGCCTGGGTTTATTGTCTGTTTTGGTACTGCAGCTGCCGGTGTCAACTTGGAGAGTGGGTGATTAGCTTTAAAACTGCCTATTTTCGTAATTATACAGTGTTTTCAGTATATGAATTTTGTTTTCCACATGTTCAACTTATTCATCAGGTTATAAATTTGCAGTGCTGGAAATACATATAATTTTACACACATCTCTTTACAATTAAGTGAATGCATGTTTTTCCTCCCACTTCAGAAAATCACCAGTATAGTTGGGGTAATGTTGGTGGGTTAAAATGGGTTGTAATCATGCCCCCACTGCCTTACAGGTATACAGAAGGACATAATATCTCTCTTCCTTTCCCACTTAGAACAGAATGAAAGGTTGGCATGTCTCCAGGGGAAAGGACTTAGCCTGGCCACCAAAGGGTGAGTCCAGCAGCTGGAATTGAAGGCACTGCATATCTTTCTTTCCTTGTCATTGTCACACATACATCAGGAAGCTCAAAACAGCAGGCTAACTTACAATTTTAGTCACAGATCTGTCACCGGGGGTGGATGTAGACTGCAAACCAGAGGGTACCATCAGAAGGCAAGCCTGCAGTTTGGAAAGAGAGAGAGAGAGAAAGAGAGAAGAATGAGAGAGAAGACATAGCATTGTAGAAGAACTGAGGAGACTGGTCATGGCACAGAGAAAGGGGCTGTGATTCTGACTTTCCTAGATGGATCAAAGAGACACAGCAGAGAGCCATGGAAGCTGATCAAGGAAGGACTGTAATTTCAGAGACAAGACTGATTTTCTTCATTTCCTAACTTCATGCTTGCTACAGTTCAGTTTTTATGGAGTACTTAATGCTAGTATCAATTATTATTTATGGGGTATTAGCCATATATATGTGCATCACAAATTTTATTTAAAAAAAGTAGAAAAGGTAGAAAAAAAGCTTATATTTTTTACATGTTCAAGGGTGTTGGCTTCTCTCTATCTAAACTGGGTCTGCCAAACAACAATTTTACCAGTTTTAATGAAAGTTGCATGGAAAAGGTCCCAAGAGAGACCAAAATGAAGAACATTTTATTTCACTCAAAATTTTTCTTATTTTGGGGCTGGAGCAGTGGCGCAGAGCGGTAAGGCATCTGCCTTGCCGGCGCTAGCCTAAGACAAACACTGCAATTCAATTCCCTGGTATCCCATATGGTCCCCCAAGCCAGGAGCGATTTCTGAGCTCATAGCCAGGAGTAATCCCTGAGCATCATTGGGTGTGTCCCACAAAAAATATTGCTTTTCTTATTTTGCATTTCTTATTTGGATAATTAATTTGTGTCCAATATTTGAACTCTCCTCAGTCTTTTATCCACCTTCCTTTCTTAGGCTTGCCTTACATTTTCATGGAGTTAAGGATGTATCTTAACCTATGGTCCCTAGAGTTTCATGTTTTAATTGAAGAATTTGTTTTTGTTTTTGAGTCACACCCAGCAAACAACTGTTTATAAATTTGAAGAAAGACATCAATAGCAAAACAATAGTAGTGGGAAACTTCAACACCACTATGTCATCTCTTGATAGCTTAACAAGGCGAAAACTCAACAAGGATATTGACTGTGAAGTAGGAAATGAAGAGAGGTGCTTAGTATATATAGATAGGACTTTTTCCCCCCCAAAAAATGAATGTTCATTCTGCTCCAAAGCACATGGACATTCTTCAATATAGACCACATGATGGGCCATAAAACACACCTCCACAAAATCAATACCCAGTAGGTCAAAGAGGAAACCAAACAGTAAAGCAAAAGATTCCTGGAAATAAATCAGAAGGAAGACACAGAAGATATCAGAATTTATGGGAAAAAGCAAAATCAGTAGGTAGAGGAAAAATTATACCTTTGCAAGCATCCATCAGGAAGGAATAAAAGACCTACATAAACAATTTAATGTCATATCTTAAGAAATTAAAAAATGCCCAAAACATGAGCCAAAAGCAAGCCAAAGAAAATTATAAATGTGATCAGAAAATAGTGAATTGAACACTCCAAAATAATCTAAAAGATTAAAGAAAGCAAGAGTTGTTTTTCTGAAAAAGTAAACACGATCTATAAAGCATTGGCAAGATTCACAAAGAGAGAAACTTAATAAATCAAATAAGAAATGAAAGTAGGATAATCAAGGATTATATTGAGAAATTTTCTGCCAAAAAATGAGATAATCTGAAAGAAATGAATACATCTTGGATTCATATAAGCTCTCAAAGTTAAAACAAGTTTTTGTGCAATACCTGAACAGAATTATCACTATTGAGGAAATTGAAATTCTAAGCAAGGTGTTTAAATAAAGATATTTTAAAAAAATAAATGGTAATAAAGGCTACTCAAAAACAAAATCCCAAGCAAAGATGGATTCACTAGTAAATTTTTTTTTCTTCAAACCATTAAGTAGGACCTATGGCCAATCCTTTTCAGGCTCTCTAGGAAATTGAAGAAACAGAAACACTTCCAAATAGTTTCTATAAAACTAACATTGCCCTGATAACCAAAAGCAGACAAGAAATAAAAATAATTACATGCCAATATACCTGATGAGCACAGATGTAAAGATATGCAACAAAACAGTAGCAAATAGAATCCAAAATCTCATCAGGAAGGTAACACACCATGACCAAGTTGAATTCAATTCAAAGATGCAAGGATAGTTAAACATAAGCAATTCAATCAATATAATATACCATATAAATAAAAGGGAAAATAAAAACCATATGATAATATCAGGAGTTGCAGAGAAAGCATGTCAAGTGCCAACACCCATTCATGATTACAAACTCCACAAGATAGGAATGGAAGGAACTTTTCTTAATATAGTCAAGGCCATTTACCACAAGTCCAGGGCAAACATGAGAATGGGAAAAATGTCAATGGGAAAAATATGAAAGCCTTTCCTCTAAGATCTGGCAAGACAAGGCTACTCCCTCTCACCACTCCTATTCAATAGAGTACTAGAAGTACTTGCTATAAAATTAGACAATAAAAATAAATCAAAGGCATCAGATAGAAAAGGAAGAAATCAAGTTCACTGAAGGTGACATATGTTATTTAAAAAATCCTAAAAACTACAATAAAGCTTCTAGAAACAATAGATTTGTATAGCAAAGTGTCAGGCAACAAAACTAAGATGCAACTATCCATGGCTTTTCTATATATAAATACTGAAATAAAAGAGAGATTAAAATACAATAGCATTTACAATTCTGCTTCAGAAAATTATGTACCTTGGAGTCAACTTAAAGAGCTGAAATGCCTATACAAAGAATACTACAAAACACTGCTTCAAGAAATAAAAGAGAGTACAAGATAGTGAATACACATATCCTACTCAAGGATTGTGAGCGTTAATATAATTAAAATTTCCAAATTATTGTACAAATTTAATTCACTCCCTATAAGGATACTCATGACATTTTTCAAAGCAATAAATCAACACTTCTTAAATCCATAGGCAATAATAAACCTCTATGATTAGCTATAGCAATCCATGGGTATAGAAAATCAGAGAGATCACTTTCCCCAACTTCAAACTGTGCTATAAAGCAGTAGTCCTTAAAATATTATGGTAGTGAAATAAAGATAGATCCTCTTATCAATGGAATAAAATTGAATACCTAAGGCTGAGTCTCAGGTGTATGATAAATCAATCTTTGATAAAGATACAAGAAATACAAAGTGGTAAAAGGAAAGCCACTTCAACTCAACAAGTGGTATTGAAAAAACTGGTCTACTATCTACAAAATGTGAAGTCAGACGTCTCCTTAACACCATGCACAAGTCCAATCAAAATAGGTTGAAGACCATGATATCAGACTTGAAACCATAAGATACATAGAGAAAAATGTAGGCAAAACAATCCATGACATTTGAAGGTCATCTTTGATGATGAAACACCTTTAGCAAAGCAAGTGGAACAAAGATAAACAAATGGGACTACATTAAACTGAGAATCTTATGCACTTCAAAGGAAATGTGACCTAAGATACAAAAATTACCCTTTGTATAAAATAAAATATTCTCCGAATACTCATCTTAGAAGGGGCTAGTATCCAATATATACAAGTCATTGACAGAGTTTAGCAAGGAAAAAAATATCACTCCATCCAAAAATTGGGAGAAGAAATGAGCAGATACTTCTTCAGAAAAGAAATTAGGATGACCAAAATCTACATGAACAAATGCTCCACATTATTAATCATCAAGGAGATGCAAATCAAAACTACAATGAAATACCATCACATACCACAGAGACTGGCACACATCACAAAGAATAAGAACAACCAATGTTGGTGAAGATGCAGGGAGAAAAGAACTCTCACCCACAGCTGGTGGATAGATGACCAGCCTTTTGGGGAAACCAATATGGATATTGCTCATAAACAAAACATTGAACTTCCATGTGATCCAACAATACCACTTCTAGGAATACACCTTAGAAATTCAAAAACACAATGTAGAAAAATTTTATTTATTCCTATTTTCATTGAAGCACTATTCAAAATAGCCAGAATTTGAAAACTTCCCAATTGCCCAAGAACAAATGAGTAGATAAAGAAATGTGTACATCTACACAATGGAGTACTGTGCAGCTATGAAGAAAATGAAGTCATAAAATTTGCTCATACATGGATGACATGGAGAGTATTTTGCTGAGGGAAATGATTCAGAGTGAGTGATAGCACTGTATGACTGAACTCAATCATGAACATCTTTGTATCTGTGAAACTAACCAACTCTATTATTAACAACCTTGCAACCATGCTGTTTAATTAAAAATAAATAAAATGGTGAAAGAGTGGCTTCATAGCTTTATAACAGTAATTTAATAATCAAAGAGAATCTGCTACAGGCAAAAACATAGAATGCAGGAGCATAGTCACTGCAATCAGGAAGACAGATGGTACCATGTTGGTATGAAAACAGTTATGGGGGACTGGAGCAATAGTAGAGTGGTAGGGAGTTTGCCTTATATGCAGACAACACAGGACAGACCCAGATCCAATTCTCAGCATCCTATATGGTCCCTGAGCCTGCCAGGAGTGATTTCTGAGCACAGAACCATGAATAACTCCAAAGTGCTGCTAGGCATGGCCCAAAACCCATAAAAGAAAAGAAAACAGTTACTGTAGTTAAAAATCTTCCTTCCTCACCATGCCTAGAATGTTGGGATTAAACTCAACTATTTTGGGAGCAGAAAAGTCTCTTAAACCAAAATTTGGTGTTTAAAAAATAGAACGTATGAATTGGGGACTTCTCAATTCAAATAGACTGGGGGAAACTTGAATTTTTTCACATCTTAAAATGAAGCTGTTGATAAATAAAAATATTTCAAATATTAAGACTTCATGCGAAAGCTACAGGGTTTGGAAATCAATCTGGAGATCTGAATTCAACCCTATATATAATTAGCACTATATAGTTTCCCTAATAGGAATAGTCTCTTAGCACCACTGGATGTGATTCCAAAATAAGAAATCATCAACAACAATAAAACCAAATACATATACTTACCTGGCAAGGGAGATACCATGATCACGAAGGTGATTTCCCCAGGGCGAGGCTCACCCATTGCACTCCGGGTGTGCTGACCCCTGCGATTTCCCCAAATGTGGGAAACTCGACTGCATAATTTGTGGTAGTGGGGGAAATAAAATAAAATACAAAAAAATAATTTCAAGCATCTCAAGTATAAATTTGGTCTTATGACAAGTATTGCCTTAAATATAATTTTCAACTTTATATAATACATATGTTAATTTATGATATTATCCACAATTTATGTAGCATAAACTTGAATGTCATCTGTCTCTAATTCATAATAAAGTTTATTGAAAGAAATATAAGAAAAATGCAAATCATTTTTAGAATCCTGCATAGAACTTTCTTGAGAAATTTCATTTCAGAAAACAGAGGCAACTCTTTTAAATACTTTAATATTTTACAGAATTTCTTCCGTCGCCATGACATGTCATCTGGTAGACAACAGAACAACCTACTCCCTCTTTGTCTAATTAAAATGTGTGACTCTTCTGAGGAAAATAAAGGAAAAATTGGCAACAGGTTGCCAGATTTAAATACATAGAAATTATATGGGATAAAGTCAGCAACAACTACCTCTCACTTGTTTTGCCATTGCTATCTATTTGGGACATTGATGGTGGGAACATTGCACCGGTGAAGGGGGATGTTCTTTACATGACTGAAACCCAACTACTATCATATTTGTAATCAAGGTGTTTAAATAAAGATATTAATATATAAAAAAGAAAGAAAATCATATCTTTTTTTGTTTGTTTGTTTGTTTTATTTTTGGGCCACACCTGGTGACTCTCAAGGGTTACCCTGGCTCTGTACTCAGAAATTGCTCCTGGCTTGGGGACCATATGGGATGCGGGGTGGGGGGGGTAAGGAATGGAACTGTGGTCCGTTCTAGGTCAGCTGTGTGCAAGGCAAATGCCCTACCACTGCACCACAACTCCAGCCCAGAAAATCACATCTTTTGAATGTTCTCTCTGTTAAACACAACATTTGTGACTCTCACTGATTTTCTATTCAATAATAATTTAACTTCAGCCATAGCCACATTGAAATCTTTCTTTTCTAGCTACACTAAAATCACACTTGTTTTCATGACTCATTTTTCTTGACAAAACAGTTAAGGAATGTGGTCTCATCATAAAACTCTCGCATCAAAAAAGAAACACAGTTATACATTTTTTAGACGATCCCTTGTAAGTGGAGTCCAGAATAGAGATGAAGTTGAATGAATGTGTGGTGGCTTTGCTCTTACTAGTCCTCATTTTCTCATTGGCTGCACTATTGCTAGGTGAAAAAGAGTCTCTTACTCCACTGGGACTCATTTGGAACAATAAACACCCTCGAATAGCTAAAGCAATCATTGGGAAAAAGAATATGGGAGGAATTACTTTCCCCAACTTTAAACTGTACTACAAAGCAACAGTTATCAAAACAGCATGGTATTGGAATAAGGATAGGTCCTCAGATCAGTGGAATAGGCTTGAATACTCAGAAAATGTTCCCCAGACATACAACCACCTAATTTTTGATAAAGGAGCAGGAAATCCTAAATGGAGCAGAGAAAGCCTCTTCAACAAGTGGTGTTGGCACAATTGGATAGCCACTTGCAAAAAATTGAACTTAGACCCCCAGCTAACATCATGTACGAAGGTAAAATCCAAATGGATTAAAGACCTCGATATCAGCCCCAAAACCATAAGATATATAGAACAGCACATAGGCAAAACACTCCAGGACATTACAGGCATCTTCAAGGAGGAAACTGCACTCTCCAAGCAAGTGAAAGCAGAGATTAACAGATGGGAATATATTAAGCTGAGAAGCTTCTGCACCTCAAAGGAAATAGTGCCCAGGATATAAGAGCCCCCCACTGAGTGGGAGAAACTATTCACCCAATACCCATCAGATAAGGGGCTAATCTCCAAAATATACAAGGCACTGACAGAACTTTACAAGAAAAAAAAATCTAACCCCATCAAAAATTGGGGAGAAGAAATGAACAGACACTTTGACAAAGAAGAAATACAAATGGCCAAAAGACACATGAAAAAATGTTCCACATCACTAATCATCAGGGAGATGCAAATCAAAACAACGATGAGATACCACCTCACACCCCAGAGAATGGCACACATCACAAAGAATGAGAATAAACAGTGTTGGCGGGGATGTGGAGAGAAAGGAACTCTTATCCACTGCTGGTGGGAATGCCGTCTAGTTCAACCTTTATGGAAAGCGATATGGAGATTCCTCCAAAAACTGGAAATCGAGCTCCCATACGATCCAGCTATACCACTCCTAGGAATATACCCTAGGAACACAAAAATACAATACAAAAACCCCTTCCTTACACCTATATTTATTGCAGCACTATTTACCATAGCAAGACTCTGGAAACAACCAAAATGCCCTTCAACAGACGAATGGCTAAAGAAACTGTGGTACATATGCACAATGGAATATTATGCAGCTGTCAGGAGAGATGAAGTCATGAAATTTTCCTATACATGGATGTACACGGAATCTATTATGCTGAGTGAAATAAGTCAGAGAGAGAGAGAGAAAAACGCAGAATGGTCTCACTCATCTATGGGTTTTAAGAAAAATGAAAGACACCCTTGTAATAATAATTTTCAGACACAAAAGAGAAAAGAGCTGGAAGTTCCAGCTCACCTCAGGAAGCTCACCACAAAGAGTGATGAGTTTAGTTAGGGAAATAACTACATTTTGAACTGTCCTAATAATGAGAATGTATGAGGAAAATGGAGAGCCTGTCTAGAGTACAGGCGGGGATCGGGTGGGGCGAAGGGAGACTTGGGACATTGGTGATGGGAATGTTGCACTGGTGATGGGTGGTGTTCTTTACATGACTGAAACCCAAACACAATCATGTATGTAATTAAGGTGTTTAAATAAATTAAAAAAAAAGATTACAGGCCACACATGTAGTGGCTAGGGCCTTGAATAAAGCTGTTGTCTCCTGAAAAAAAAATTGTATATCTTCAAAATGAAAGACATTCTTGCAATAATAACTTTCAGACACAAAAGAGAAAAGAGCTGGAAGTTACAGCTCACCTCATGAAGCTCACCACAAACAGGGATGAGTTTAGTTAGAGAAATAACTAAGTTTCGAACTATCCTAATAATGAGAATGTGCGAGGGAAATAGAAATAGGCGGGGGTTGGGTTGGGAGGAGGGAGATTTGGGACATTGGTGATGGGAATGTTGCACTGGTGATGGGTGGTGTTCTTTACATGACTGAAACCCAAACACAATCATGTATGTAATAAATTTGTTTAAATAAAAAAATTTTTATGTCTTCTCTTTATTTTTTCTTTTTGAAATAATGATATTTCTCTCACTTATCTATTCAACTATGTGATGCATTTCCTTTAAATAAAGTAAAAATAATTGAAAGACTAGTATAATGAAACTCATCACCCAGAATAAAAAAAAAAAACCTCAGGATTTGTTTTGAACTCATAAAGAAATTTAAGGTATATCTTCAGAAATAGCTCAGTATGAACAGTGTGAATCTAAGATATAATAATTTCAAAATATAACAACAATGTTATGTCCAAACTTATATTTTTAAAGGTAAAACATTAAATAACAAGAGAGATAGTACAGGGGTCAGGGAAATTGCTGTGCTTATGTTTGACTAGAATTTAATCCCTTGGTATCACATGATGCCCCAAGAGTCACAGGAAGTGACTCCAAGCATAGTGCTGGAAGTTAAGCCTCACTGTATGTGGCCTCCAATCCCCTAAAAAAAAAAAAAAAATATATATATATATATATATATATATAGAGAGAGAGAGAGAGATACACATAATAAAATAACAGTAACCCCAACAATATTACATCACTGAGTCCAGGCTAAGCAAGTAATAAATAACCACCAATAACTCTGTTGAAGCTTTCATAAATAAAATAATATAATACAATTTCATTTGTATCACATGGGAATACAATAAAAATGCAATGAGAGAAATAGAATGCCTGTCTCAAATAAAGGTAAGGGTTGGGAAAGAGGAAGGGGGGCATTGGTGGTGGGAATGTTGCATTGGTGAAGGGGGGTGTTCTGTTTATGACTGAAATCCAACTATAATCATACTTGTAATCATGGTGCTTAAATAAGGATTTTATATATTAAAAAAATAATAAAATAAAAATGCAAAATCACAGATATGAAACAAGCCTGCAGGTTAACCAGCTCCCCAGAAGACCTGTTTATTCAGGAAAGCATTTCTCTCAAGTAATTTTCTCCACTGTTCAAATTCCCCTCAGGGGACATACCAAGTGATATATAGGGTTTATAAAGCAATTTTACTAGTATTTTTTATTCTTGTTTATATTATCTTTATTTATGTTTATTACCATCTCAATAAAATGAATTTATCTTCTCTACTACTTGACATTAATTTGATAGTGCATATGTGTGTACAATCTTATAAATAAATACACATGTTAATATAAAATTACCCATAGTTTCATAACAACCACTAATCTCCAGTCATTGTATAAATAAACTAATTACTTCATAAATAAGTAGTCAAACTCTTGTAGATCGCAATGAATTTATATTTCAATAAATCTTTATTTAATTATAGATTTCTAAATATTATATGGTTTTTAAAACAATTTTTAAAGTAGTAACATTTTTAGTTTATGACCATAAAAAAGCTTAATTTGATTGATTCACAAGTTGTTTAGCAAAGTATTTATATTATTAAAGAAAACCTAATAACTAAGTTTTAGATTATTTTTGTCATACAAAGGCCAACAAGTTATTGGTTTCTAACAAAAGTACTATCATAGTTTTCATCACATTGTGGGAAGCAAAAGGGGAAACTCTAGAAATAAGAAATCAACATAGTAAAAAAGAAATGTAATTTTGTTTTTTTGTTTTTTGGGGGGGGGCCCACACCCGTTTGATGCTCAGGGATCTGAGCTAGCTAAGCGCTCAGAAATCGCCCCTGGCTTGGGGGATCCATATGGGACAACCGGGGATCGAATCGCGGTCCTTCCTTGGCTAGCGTTTGCAAGGCAGACACCTTACCTCTAGCGTCACCTCACCAGCCCCAGAAATGTAATTTTGTTTTTTAAACATTATCCCCTTTGTCATACCCAATACAGGTCAATCAAGCAACCATTTTAGAGAAGAAAGTGCAGAGGAATTTGTTTTCTTTTGTTGTTGTTATTCTCTTGTTTTTTGGTTTTTGGTTCTGGGCCACACCTGGTGACTCTCAGAGATTACTCCTGGCTCAGAAATCACTCTTGGCTTGGGGTACCATATGAAATGTTGGGGAATCAAACAAACCACGGTCTTTCCTAGGTTAGCATGTGCAAGGCAAACAGCTTACTACTTACAGCACCGTTCTGGCCCCATGTTTTCTTAATTTAAATTTGTATTACAGCAAAATTTGTCTAGTCTGCTCCCTTTCAGTGTATACAGAACAAATGGGGGTAATATACAATGTATGGAGGTAAATTTTACTTAAAAATATATTTGTCAGGGCCGAAGAGATAGCATGGAGGTGGGGCATTTGTTTTGCATGCAGAAGGACGGTGGTTCGAACCCCAGCATCCCATGTGGTCCCCAGAGCCTGCCAGGAGCAATTTCTGAGCATAGAGCCAAGAGTGGCCCCTGAAAGCTGCCAGGTGTGACCAAAAACAAACAAACAAAAAAAAGTGTTTGCCTACATATAACAGAAAATCTGGCCAAGTTAAATAACAATGAGGCAGTTGCTGTCATTGTTACTGGTGGTCCAAGTTTTTTAGTCCAAAAATGAGAGAGATGATGTTTGTTGCCAGCATGCAAATAAACTTCTCTAACTTTCTGCTGTGCCAGCTTTTGTGTATGACTTTACTTGTTGATACAAAATGGCTGCTTCCTCACCAACCACAGTATCTACATTTTATGCAAAGGGAGAATTTTTGCTTGGGAAAGACATTGCCCAAGAATGCAATTTTGGTGCCAGACACTTGAATTTAGATCTTTTTTTTTTCTTTCATAAATTAAGGACTTGTAAGTACCTTCACTTGAGATTCAACCCTACTTTAGAGTAGGTGCTTGCAAATAGGTACTCTTAAGTACCTTTATTTCAGATTCAACCACTAGCTTGAGGTATATAAGGTCACCTGTACTTCTGATGCACTGTATACTAATTTGGGGGTTTTGTTGTGTATGTAAATATTTTGGGGGATTACTATGTTACTCACCCTAAACTGATTGGTGATTGTGCCCTACCCTAGGGTGTGTGACCTGGCATTCTGCCCCCACCCTAGGGTAGTACCTGACTCTGCTTCCACCATTGGTTGGTATCTGATCCCACCATTGGGTGGTACCTGACTCTGGGGGATAAAAACAAGGGTCTGTGGAAGGCCAAGGCTTTTTTGCTGGAACTGAAGCTGAGTCTTTGGACTTCAGTCTTGTCCACCGAATAAAGCTAATATTTCCACGAGCCTGACTGTCTGCGAGCTGTTTACCCGCCGTTTCACCTCAGAACCTTCGGCTAGACAGGGTGGCAGACGCGTGCTCCGAGCTGGAAGAGAAAGGCCTCATCCTCCATCCCTCCATCAGTCAACCTCTTCAGGGGCTGACTTGCAACAGGAGTTCCTTCTATTCTCATAGGTCCACTATTTGCTAGAATAATTCAGAACTCAGAAAAGCTCTCTACTTATGGATTTCCAATAGCACAAAGACACAAATCTGAACCAAACAAAAGAGTCTGGTTTGATCCTAAATACAAATGCTAGTGTCTTTAGAATGTACCCCTTTCCTGGCACTGCTATCTATGTCTCCAATTGGGAAAACTCACCCTACTCTTAGATATCTAGCATTATATTAGAACATCCTAATACAGGCATGAAATGTTCCAATTATAGACTTGAACTATAGGAAACCTGCCAGGTATATATAACTGCATAAGTTAACAAAGACTTGTGAGGTAAAATTTAAATAAAAGTAATAAAAGTGCTTTTACCTAAGTCAGAGACTGACACCCCAAATTAGTTATCATTAGTCTCATTTGAACCTTTTCAATCAATCTTTATATCAAGTGCACTTCAACTTCCAAGACAAGATTTGTGCCAGGTGTGCCTACTCTAAATACAAACCACATTGCTTTGCCTCTTTAAATTTCCTTCTCAGTGAACAAATATCTATCCTTGTACATAAAAGGCATCTTGGAAGAGGTAATCTTCAAAATTACTCATATGTTTAGAACCCGAAATTCCAGAGATAATCAATGTGTTTTTACGATACTATGAAGCTGTCAACATTTTAGTAGATACTTTCACTAATTTAATGTCAAACCTAGTAAGATCAAAATCATTCCTTTCAAGCCTCAAAAGACATCTGTAATTAATATCTTCCCATCTGAGCTACTAAGAAAGTAAAGACATAGTTGCCTGTACACAATAATCAACTCTTGTTACTTCTTAACTTTGAATAAGGAAGAAAAGTTCTATTTAAAGATGTGAAAAGTACTTTTTAGTGCCTCTGATTAAAGATCCTGTCAAAACAACTATTAATTTCCCCCATACTCCCCAACACTGCTTGAAGTGGACTCTGTACAGATGTTTTACAAAAATCCTTCCCCTTCTACTTTTCTTGTCAAATGTCTCCAAATTTGGGGCAGTAGTTTCAAAAAAAAAAACAACTCTGGAGACACTTGATCAGATTTGAATAGAATGTTTCTAGATCTTTGATGGATCTGCCTCTGAAGCAATATGCCCTTTTCATAAAGTCAGGAGGCACAGAAAGCCCAAGACACTACTTCTAATGTCTTCATAGCTAGTTTGTTATGCTAGAAAAAAATTCTTCGATCCAAAATTAGAAATAAGGTTGGGTTTATTGTAAGTTATTTTGGGAGCTCTACCTTTGCCCTACTTAACTTAAAATTCTAGAGTGAGGCAACTTCAAGCATAGATATGCACAAATCAGTAATGGTGTCCTGGTTAGCATTCTTTAAATTTAGTCAGACATTTTAGCTTTAAAAGTAATTGTGTTGGGGCGGTGAGGTGGCGCTAGAGGTAAGCGCTAGCCAAGGAAGGACCGTGGTTTGATCCCCCAGCGCCCCATATGGTCCCCCCAAGCCAGGAAAATTTCTGAGCGCTTAGCTAGGAGTAACCCCTGAGCATCAAACGGGTGTGGCCCAAAATAACAACAACAACAACAACAACAACAACAAAAAGTAATTGTGATCAGGGCTGAAGCGATAGCACAGTGGTAGAGCTACTGCTTTGCATGCGGCTGATCTAGGATGGATTGTGGTTTGATCCCCAGTGTCCCATATGGTGCCCCAAAGCCAGGGACTATTTCTGAGTGCATAGCCTGGACTAACCCCTGAACATCACTGGGTGTGGCCCGAAAAAACAAAAACAAAAATATAAAATTATAAAAGAGGTAATTGTGGGGGGCTGGAGAGACAGCCTGGAGGTAAAGCGTTTGCATTGCATGCAGAAAGACGGTGGTTCGAATCCCTGCATCCCATATGGTCCCCAGAGCCTGCAAGGAGCGACTTCTGAGCGTAGAGCCAGGAGTAACCCCCTGAGCACTGCCGGGTGTGGCCCAAACCCCCCCCCAAAAGTAATTGTGATCAACTAATTTAAGTTTCCAAGAAGAAATCTAGGGGGAAAAAAAGAGCATAGTAATCCCCATTTAGCCAGAAATATTTTTTGTTACTGTTTGAATCACTTTCAGTGGTGCTGGAAGTTGAATGTACGGTGCAAAAAATGTGCTCTACCAGCTGAGTCAAATTAACTGACTCTCAAGCAGAAAAATTAAACAGGACACTTAAGTACAAAAAAAAAAGCACAATACCGAGGTAGACAAATAATAGAGAAATAAAAATAAAAAATTTTGGAAGGTCAATAATATTGATAAACCTATAAAAAGATTGAAACAGGATGGTGATGGGTGGTGTTCTTTACATGACTGAAACCCAAACACAATCAGTATGTAATAAAGTTGTTTAAATAAAAAAAAGATTGAAACAGGAAATAAAGAGGCATGCTATCAGCATCATAATAAAAGTGAAAGAATTCACCCTGGAGCTCTCAAATATTATAAAGATCATAAAGAATATATTAACAAGTTAACATATTATTAATATATAGTAAAAATATTCATTGAAAGCCTTAAATAAAATTGACTTATTTTTTTTAAAACTTACAAATAACCAAAATTTACTCAAAATAAAAGAGAAGCAAAAAAAAAAGAAAAGTAATTTTGGAGCCAGTGAGGTGGCGCTAGAGGTAAGGTGTCTGCCTTGCAAGCGCTAGCCAAGGAACGATCCCCCGGCATCCCATATGGTCCCCCCAAGCCAGGGGCGATTGCTGAGCACGTAGCCAGGAGTAACCCATGAGAATCAAATGGGTGTGGCCTGAAAAACAAAAACAAAAACAAAAGTAATTTTAAAGCAAACCAACTCAAGCACTCCAATAGCACTAGTATAGATAGAATCTTTTTTTTCTTTTATTTAAACACCCTAGTAAGAAACTTGTTCATGATTGTGTTTCCATCTTACAATGTATACCACCTTCACCCATGAACATTTCCCACTGTCCCCAGTTCCCTACCCCCACCTGCCTCTGGAACAGGCATTCAACTCCTCTCTCTCTCTCTCTCTCTCTCTCTCTCTCTCTCTCTCTCTCTCTCTCTCTCTCTCCCTCCCTCCCTTCCTCCCTCCCTCTCTCACTCACTCTCTCCTCTCTTTTCTCTCCTCTCTTTTCTTTTCTCTCCTCTCTCCTCTCTTTTCTCTCCTCTCTCTCCTCTCTCCACTCTCCTCTCTCTTTTCTCTCCTCTCTTCTCTCTTCTCTCTCACTCTCTTTCTCTGTCTCTCTGTCTCTCCCCTTTCTCCCACACATTCTCTTTTATCCTCTTTAAACATCATGGACTACACTATCTTTAAATAGTGCGATCACTTTATCTCCATTCAACATCCAGTTATTGTCCAGAGTGATCACATTTCAACTGTCATTGTCATAGTGTTTCTTTCTCTACCCAATCTGCACTGCTTCAGAACTTGTGGCTAATTTCCTATATTGGTCACCCTGGCTCTCCTCTCTATTGTCTTTGGTTATTATTATCATACTATCTTTTAAATATCTTATATCCCATAAATAACTGATATTATTCTATATCTATCCCGCTCCCTTTGATCTCACTCAGTATAATAGCCTCCATATTCACTCATGTATAAGAAAATTTCATGACTTTGTTTTTTCTAACAGCTCTTTAGAATTCCATTATGTAGGAATACTATATTTTCAGGGATCATTTCTACAGTTACTTACTAGATAGAATCTTGATGGAAGGAGAAGGCAGGAGGTTACTTACTAATTATTGATGTTGGTTTTGTTTTTTGTTTTGAGGTCACATCTGGCGGCACTCAGGGCTTACTCCTGGCTCTGCACTCATAAATCGCTCCTGGTTGGCTTGGGGAGTCATATGGGATGCCAGGATTCAAAGCATGATCTGTCCTGGGTTGGCTGTGTACTACTGCTGTGCTATCTCTCCAGCCCCCTAATTGTTGATTATTTATTAAACATCTAACATGGATCCATTTTAGTCTCAGCAAATATGTGACAAACATCTGGTCATAATTTTCAGTCACATTTGAATAAATTACTTACTTTAGTGAAATAATTAAAAATTTACCATTTCCTTAATGAAGTAATAAAAATTACTCCCCTAGATCTTCTATGTTATATAAACTAGCAAAAGTAAGGCCCACAGCATATGCTATTGCATTTTACTAAGGAGCCAGCACTCACTCAAGGCCAATGTAGGTTCTGATGCACTAATTTGTTTTCTTATTTTAAACCCATCTGAAATATGGCCCCTACCAATTAAGGGTTGGCAGAGGCTGCTGCTACTCAACAACCTATCAATGAGAGCAGGGAATTCTAATTGTATATAAATACCTGAATAAAACTGAATAAAATTACATTTTCTGGGAGATGAGTATGGGGAATTTCTTAAGAATTGCTCAGGAAGCTGAGTATTTACTCTAGTGATATTTGGCTCAGCAATGTAAGTCATATGGTTTTAAACTTAGTATTAGCCATGCATATTTATTTATTTATTTATTTATTTGGTTTTTGGGCCACACCCGGTGACGTTCAGGGGTTACTCCTGGCTATGCGCTCAGAAGTCGCTCCTGGCTTGGGGGACCATATGGGACGCCGGGGGATCGAACCGCGGTTCGTCCTAGGCTAGCGCAGGCAATGCAGGCACCTTACCTCTAGCGCCACCGCCCGGCCCCAGCCATGCATATTTAAACATGACAGTGCTTGAGGGCCACTAGGGCTATGACCAAAGATGTTCAGAAGATTTCCAGTTATAGGCACCAAACACGAGGCATAAAAGCCAGAATGATAGGACAGAAGGTAGGGCATTTGCTGTGTATCAATAGATTACTCGAACTTGATCACAGACACCACATATGATACCCCAAGCCACTCCAGAAATACCGAACACAGAGCCAGGAGTATGCTCTGAGCCACCAGTGTGGCCCAAACAACAACGAAGTGTGACCTTGTATCTGCAAGCCCTAAGCTTTCAGTCCTTGAACTAACTCCATTGCCTAGTTTCCCTGATAGAGAGCCACGTAACTAATTATGTAACTTTTTTTTTTATTAATGGGAAGTAAAGGATATATTGCTTTATTTCATAAAATTGTTTCTTTTTCCTTTTCTTTTCAACTTTGAGCCACACTCAACTACTTAGGGCTTATTTCTGGTTCCTGCTCAGAAATCCCTCCAAAGGGTGTTCAGGATACCATATGTCTCTGTGGGGATCACACCCATGTTGGCTGTATGCAAGCCAAAAGCCTTAACCCTTGTACTATCTGGAACACAAGGGCCATTTCTTTCTTTTTTGGGGGGGGGGTTGGGTTTTGGGCCACACCCGGCAGTGCTCAGGGGTTACTCCTGGCTGTCTGCTCAGAAATAGCTCCTGGCAGGCACGGGGGACCATGTGGGACACCGGGATTCGAACCAACCACCATTGGTCCTGGATCGGCTGCTTGCAAGGCAAACGCCACTGTACTATCTCTCCGGGCCCGGGCCATTTCTTTCTAAGAAAAGAACTGGATCATCTGTTTCCCATTATTCCTACCACCTAAAATAGAGATGTGATGGTTAAAATTCTGGCAGCAATTTCAACAATGAGAAAAACCAAGACACTAATGATAAAAGGATATTAGAATATTATTTTTAAACAACTTGACAAAAGAAAATGAAGTCTAGAATTTTAAATCACTATTTGAATAGTTAGAACAAACAGACTCAAAGTAAAAGGTTGCAAGGTAATTCTTCAAGTGGACACTCTTAAAAAGTCTGGAGTGGCCATACTAAAATCAGATTAAATAGATTTCAAGCTTAAAAATGTTAAGAGACTTTGTGTCATTTATTAATAATAAGGGAATATGTATATGAAAGAAATAACGCTCCTAAACATTTATTCACCCAAGTCAGTAAAATACTTAAAACAACTGACAATATACTTGACGAAAGACTTCAAAAGATATATAATAATAACAAAAGACTTCATTACAATCCTTTTACTTCTTAGTAGATCAAGCAGGATACATTTAAAATCGACATCAGCTTTGAAAGAAGAAATGGAAGAGAGTAAGTAGATAAAATAATAGGGTTTTTCATTCCTCAAAAGCTGAATACACATTTTTATCCAATGCACATGAGAAATTCTTCAAGAAAGGACGACATGCTGGCACATAAAATTTACCTCCATAAAATTATATCAACGATATTATCAGACCATAATGCAATGAATAAAAAACTTAACTTAAAAAAGAAATAGAGAAACAACATTAGCACCTGGAAATTGAACAGCTCACCACTGAAAAAAATCAATGTATCAGAGATGAAATCAAGGAGGATATCAAAATACTCCTGAAAACAAATGAGAATGAAGACAAGAATTATCAGAATTTGTGAGACACAGCAAAAGCAGTATTAAGAGGAAAATTTATAACTTTGCAAGCATTCATCAAAAAGAAATAAAGATAATTTAATAATTTAATGGTACAGTTTAAGAAATTAGAAAATGGGGCCAGAGAGATAGCATGGAGGTAGGGCATTTGCCTTGCATGCAGGATGGTGGTTCAAATGCCGGCATCCCATATGATCCCCTGAGACTGCCAGGAGTAATTTCTGAGCACCACCAGGTGTTACAAAAAAAAATCACATCCAAAATGTTTCTATGAAGCTAACATCGCCAAAAGCAGACAACAACAAAGACATTAAAAGAACTACAGGTCGAGTTCCCTCCCTTGTGTGGCTCGGGGGAGACAGGGTTTTCTGTGCGGCTTGGGTGAGAGTTTTGCTCCCTTGTGCGGCTCGGGGGAGACAGGGTTTTCTGTGCGGCTTGGGTGAGAGTTTTGCTCCCTTGTGTGGCTTGGGGGAAACTTTGTTTCCTGTGCAGCTTGGGTGAGAGTTCCCTCCCTTGTGCGGCTTGGGGAAGACTGTGTTTCCTGTGGGGCTTGGGTGAGAGTTTTGCTCCCTTGTGCGGCTCGGGGGAGACAGGGTTTTCTGTGCGGCTTGGGTGAGAGTTTTGCTCCCTTGTGCGGCTTGGGGGAAACTTGGTTCCCTGTGCGGCTTGGGTGAGAGTTTTGCTCCCTTGTGCAGCTCGGGGGAAACTTTGTTTCCTGTGCGGCTTGGGTGAGAGTTCCCTCCCTTGTGCGGCTTGGGGGAGACTGTGTTTCCTGTGGGGCTTGGGTGAGAGTTTTGCTCCCTTGTGCGGCTCGGGGAAGACAGGGTTTTCTGTGCGGCTTGGGTGAGAGTTTTGCTCCCTTGTGCGGCTCTGGGGAGACAGGGTTTTCTGTGCGGCTTGGGTGAGAGTTTTGCTCCCTTGTGCGGCTTGGGGGAGACTTTGTTTCCTGTGCGGCTTCCTTGTCGTCAGGACCGACTCCCCCCCCCCAGTGAGTCCCTTCCCCCGGGTGGGCGCCTGGAAAGGCAAGTTGAGCAACCCGAATAGTCGGGGGAGACAGGGCCAGCCATCTGGACTCTCAGGTGACCTAGAGCAGTCCAGCCCCTTGGGCCCTGGAGCGGACCAGGGACTCCCCAAGGGCGAGGGCAGAGCCTGAAAGGTTGGACTGAGGGAACTCCTTCAAGGGAGGCTTGGAGGGGGCGGAACTCCATTGACTCCCAGAGAAAGGAGGGGGGATTGAGAGCTAGGCTCAACAGCGCCAGTAACCATTGTGGCCAGGAGTGGAACTGCACCGCTGACAGAAATAAGGAGCAGAAAAGGGAAAAGACCCACAGCAGGAAGGCTGAACTCTAGGTAGCAAAGGGGAGGAGAAAGGGCTAGGCTCAACAAACTCACCCAACAGGCCCCTCTAGAAACACCTTCAGGAAGGGGACCAAAGCAGGCCAAAATTAGAAGCCACAGCACTCCAAAATACACCATTAAATACAAAGAACAATGCGTAAAGCAAGGAAATCGCTAATAACTGGAGACACCATGACAAACCCTATCAAATTTCCAAGGCCACCAAAACGCACAGATCCACGGGAAGAAGACCTAAAAGCTGTCATGAGGAAGGAAATGCAAGAATTAATAAAAGATTTGAAAGAAACCCTAGCAACCGAGTATAAGAAATCCATGGATGAACGAATCAGCCAAATTAAAGAAGAAATGTCAAAGAACATGAGAGATTCCATACAAAAAGAAGTGAAGGACTTAAAAGACAAAGTAACAAGTCTTATGAGCAGAAACACAGAGTTGGAGAAGCACATCGAAGAACTCGAAGGAAAACTACAATCAAAAAAAGATCAAGAAACCAACAAAGAAATAAAAGGCAAAGCACTGGAAGGAAAAATCCAATATCTAATGAACAAAGACAAAAGAAACAATCTAAGAATTGTGGGTATACCAGAAGGGGAGGAAATAGGGAAGGGGGAAGAACAGGTAGTCAGGGAGATAATAACAGAGAACTTCCCCACACTCTGGAAAGACACTTCAGGACAAATCCAGGAAGTCAAGAGAGTCCCTAATAAAATAGACCCTAATAAACCCACACCAAGACACATAATAATCCAAATGGCAAAAAACAAAGAGAAAGAGGAACTCCTGAAAGCAATAAGGGAGAAAAAAAACCTCAAGTACAAAGGAAAGGACATAAGAATCAAACCGGATCTTCCATTTGAAATAATTCAAGCAAGAAGACAGTGGAATGACATATTTACACGACTGAATGAAAGAAACTTCCAACCCAGGGTCCAATACCCAGCAAAACTATCATTCATGTGGGAGGGCAGACTAAAAACATTCTCAAACATGAACGAACTTGAACTATTTGTGCAAACTAAGCCAATCCTAAGCGACTTACTCAGAGATGAATTACACAATCCAAACCCCCGATTGTAACAACAACCACTGCACACAATACAACTGCACAACAGTCCTCTCTATCAATAATTTCCCTAAATGTGAACGGACTAAACTCTCCATTTAAAAGACACATAGTAGAGAACTGGGTTAGGAAAAATAAACCGGACTTCTGCTGTCTGCAAGAAACACACCTACAGTTACAGGATAAGCACAGGCTTAGAATAAAAGGATGGAAAGTAATTATTCAGGCCAATGGAAGACAAAAAAGAGCAGGGACAGCCATTCTTATATCAGACCAAATTGTATTCAACCTCAAGAAAGTGATCAGAGACAAAGAGGGACACTACTTACTGATCAGGGGAACATTAGATCAAGAAACACTAACCCTGATCAATATCTATGCACCTAATGTAGAGTCAGCAAAATATGTGAGGCAACTACTGGCAAACCTGGAGAAACACATGAAGGGAAATGTGATAATAGTAGGGGCCTCAATACTCCACTATCACCACTGGACAGATCCACCAAACAGAAAAATAACAAAGAAATAAGAGCTCTAAATGAAAAATTAGAAGATTTAGGGCTAATAGATTTATATAGAGCCCTCCATCCCCAGAAAGCAGAATACACATTCTTCTCAAACCCACATGGAACCTTCTCCAGAATAGACCATGTATTAGGATACAAAGCCAACCTATATAAGACCACAAAGGTAAGGTTCATAAGAAGTACCCTTTCAGATCACTATGCAACAGAGGTTAAAATTGATGTCAAGAAGAAGCAATGGAGAAAAACTAGTACCTGGAGATTAAACAACATCCTGCTCAACAACAGCTGGATCAAAGAACAACTCAAGGAAGAAATAAAAAGATTCCTTGAGACAAATGACAATGAAGAGACAACATGTCAAAATTTATGGGACACAGCAAAAGCAGTAATTAGGGGGAAATTCATAGCAATACAGGCCTATGTCAAGAAACAGGAAAATAACAAAACCAACAGTTTAAAAGATCACCTCAAAGAATTGGAACAACAGCAACAGAGAAATCCAACCACAACCAGAAGGCAAGAAATAATAAAAACCAGAGCAGAAATAAACAACATCGAAACCAAGAAAACAATACAAAAAATCAATGAGACCAGGAGTTGGTTTTTCGAAAAAATAAACAAGATAGACAAACCATTGGCAAAACTCACCAAAAAAAAAGAGGAAAAACACCCAAATCAGCAGGATCACAAATGAAAGGGGAGAGATTACAACAGAACACCAAGAAATACAACATATCATGAGATCATACTATGAACAACTATACTCAACTAGGCTAGAGAACCCAGTAGAAATCAACAGATTCTTAGACAAACACCCTCTTCCAAGACTGGAAAAGGAGGATTTAGAAAGCCTAAACAGACCAATCACCTCAGAGGAAATTGAAGATGTAATTAAAAAACTCCCTAAGAACAAAAGCCCAGGCCCAGATGGATTTACAGGTGAATTCTATCAAACATTTCAAGAAGACTTACTACCACTTTTCCATAGGCTTTTCCAAACCATAGAAAAAACAGGAATCCTCCCCAACTCTTTTTATGAGGCTAATATCACACTCATTCCCAAAGAAGGCAAAGACACCACCAAAAAAGAAAACTACAGACCAATCTCACTAATGAACATAGATGCAAAGATACTTAACAAAATCTTAGCAAACCGAATTCAACACTTCATCAAAAAGATCATACATCACGACCAAGTGGGATTCATACCAGGAATGCAAGGTTGGTTCAACATACGCAAATCAATCAATTTGATACATCACATCAACAACACGAAAGACAAAAACCACATGATCATATCAATCGATGCAGAGAAGGCATTTGACAAAATCCAACATCCTTTCATGTTAAAGACACTCAGAAAAATAGGGTTAGAAGGAACTTTCCTCAAGATAGTTACAGCTATATATGAAAAGCCAACAGCCAACATTATACTTAATGGCGAGAAACTAGAAGCATTCCCACTAAGGTCAGGAACTAGACAAGGCTGTCCACTCTCTCCACTCTTATTCAATATAACCTTAGAAGTTCTAGCAATAGCAATCCGACAAGAGAAGGGAATCAAAGGAATTCAAATAGGGAAAGAGGAACACAAGCTATCTCTATTTGCCGACGATATGATGATATACATTAAAAACCCTAAAGAGTCCACAGTAAAACTCCTAGAAACAATCAGCCAATACAGCAAAGTGGCTGGATACAAAGTCAATACACAAAAGACAGTAGCGTTTCTATATACAAAAAATGAAGTTGAGGAGAGAGAGATTAAAAATACAATTCCATTTAAGATAGTATCAAGAAATATCAGGTATCTAGGAATCAACCTTACAAGAGAAGTGAAAGACCTATACCAGGAAAACTTCAAAACACTCCAGAAAGAAATTGAAGACGACCTAAAGAAATGGAAGAACATCCCATGCTCATGGATAGGTAGAATTAACATAATCAAAATGACTATCCTACCCAAACTCCTATATAGATTAAATGCAATCCCTATCCAAATCCAGACACAATTCTTTAAAGAATTAGAACAATCATTAACAAAATTCATCTGGAACCACAAAAGACCCAGGATAGCCAAACACATACTGAAAAACAAGAAGCTGGGTGGAATCTCCTTACCTAACTTGAAACTATACTATAAAGCCATAGTAATCAAAACAGCATGGTACTGGAACAGAGACAGGACTTCAGACCAGTGGGTCAGGACAGAATTCCCAGACATAAACCCCCAGATATACAGCCAACTAATATTTGATAAAAGAGGCAAGAATCTGAAATGGAATAAAGAAAGCCTATTCAACAAATGGTGTTGGCACAACTGGAAAACCACATGTACGAAAGTGAAAATCAACCCATACCTCACTCCTTATACAAAAGTCAACTCAAAATGGATCAAAGACCTTGAAATCACACCCGAATCTATAAAGTTTATTGAGAATAAAATAGGGAGAACACTCGAAGACCTATATATCAAAAAGGTCTTTGAGAATGGAGCACCAATGGCAAGAACCTTAGCAGCAAACATAAACAAATGGGACTACATCAAACTAAAAAGCTTCTGCATGGCGAAAGAAACCTTACTTAATGCAAGAAGACAGTTAACAGAATGGGAAAAAATCTTTTCACTAGACATATCAGATAAAGGGCTGATATCTAGAACTTACAAAGCACTCAGAAAACTGAGCCCCTCAAAACCAAACAAAGCCATAAAAAAATGGGGAGAAGAAATGAATAGACACTTCTCTGAGGATGACAGAAGGATGGCTAACAAACACATGAAAACATGCTCACCTTCACTCATCATCAGAGAGATCCAAATCAAGACAACAATGAGATACCACCTTACACCAGTGAGGATGGCTCACATCAAAAATACTGAGAACAATCTTTGTTGGCGTGGATGCGGTATGAAGGGAACTCTCATCCACTGCTGGTGGGAATGCCCCCTAGTCCAACATCTATGGAGAACAGTCTGGAGAGTACTCAAAGAACTCAGAATTGAGCTCCCTTTTGACCCAGCAATTGCACTCCTAGGTATATACCCCCAAGTTGGAAGAACATTCATTCCAAAATACGTGTGCACCCCACTATTTATCGCAGCACTCAGTATAATAGCCAAATCTTGGAACCAACCACGATGTCCAACAACAGATGAATGGATCATTAAGATGTGGTATCTATACACAATGGAATATTACATGGCAGTCAGAAATGATACAATCACAGATTTTGCAGCAACATGGATGGACTTAGATCATGTTATGTTAAACGAAGTAAGTCAGAAGACAAAAGATAAACACAGAATGGTAGCACTATTCTGAAGCACATAGAACATACATCTCAATCACAACTAATACTTAACAATCAAATAACAGGGTCTAACAGGGTAGAAACTCCAACCACTGTAATAGTCAACATATACCTCGGAACAGTGCCCAAAACACATGAAAAAGGAACAACACAAACTCGCGACTACACATTATACCACAAAGAAAACAGCAACACCAGAACAGCAGCATAGAGAGAACAGGTACGTAATTAACCTTCTACAATAATGGCCCATAATAATCCTGTAGAGATCATATACAGGAACACAGGTAAAGAATACCAAGGCAAACCACTGGCTCCAATGGAAACATCCCATAAAACTACGTATTAATGCCTCTATCTTACTATATTTAAAATAACCTCTCAGCTTTTCTGTCCACAGGCGTTCTTGGATACAAAGGGCGGACAAGCTAAGATGGCAACTCGGGATACCACACGAGATACCATACCCAGTTTGCACTACGAGTTGGCCCTGAGAAAACTCTTTAACATACACTTTATCCCTAGGTTTACCTTCTTTTAGGGTTTCAAGCACGTGACCAGTCAGACCACCGAAGCAGTAACAGCGACGTACAGACCCAAACTACATGCTCTATTCACTGAACACATTCAAGCAAACCAGCATTCCCTTGCTATTTTCTCCTCTCTTCTCACCACTTTCTTGGTTATTTTTTTCTTTTCTATTCTTTTCTTTACTTTCTATCCTTTCTCTTCTCCCTTTCTTTCTAATGTATTTTTCTCTTTTCTCCCTCCCTACCCCTTCCATACACCATACCCTTTCCCCCCTCTGGAAATCCAACTATCCCTCCACCCCTCAATCCCATCCAGACCTCCCTCTATATTAAAACACTTCACCCTCAGTCCTTAATCTATTAGGCAACAAGATCGACCTCCTACCCCAACGAACCAGTACCCAGCACCCAAGAGAAGGGACACCCAGTCAAACCCACACCTCGTCCCGGGCAAGAAAAGACAGCCAACTCCCCTGCGGACTCATGCTGCGAGGCCCTCCCTACCAACTCCCCCTAACATGGACTGTTTCTTGAAACCGGACATAGGTCCAAAAGTATCCCCAATGCAAGAACTCTTCCAAGACCTCCCTGCCGCAAATTTTTACCAACCTGAAGAAGGTCAGGGGGTGTGATAGGAAGATGCCTGGGAACCCACACATCACAAGAAAAACCCAAAAGACAATGGGAAAAACTGTACTTCCAACATAGGCATAAGACCTGTAATACACCACCTCGTTATCTGCTCTCCCCCAAATGTAAGGTAGTCTTTTGCACCACTTTGGTCCTTTAAAAACTTCGCTAACTCATTTTCGTTCTTTTTTTTTTCCTCTTAAATTTATTTATTTATTTTTTTAAATGTTGGTCCTATATATACATTTGTGAGCACATACGTTTTTATTTATTTTATTTTATTTTATTATTATTTTTTTTTATCATTTTTGGGTATGTGACCTGTGTCTGTTATCCCCTCTGTCCACCCCCAACCACACCGACAATACAATGTGGCTCCACCTCCCCCTGCAAAGACACACTAAATAATGGGGAAACCTTACATATAAAAAAAAGAGCTCTTATCTACTAGAGATAGGAACTCATAGTTGTTTACAATACAGGGGTATCTCCTACCTTGAAAATATGTCATGTGGAATCACTTAGACCTCAGATGATTAGATGCCATTCATCCAGCCTTGAACCCTGGATCCCAGACATAGAATAGGCACAGCTCTTCACAACAGCTACAGGAAACAAACTCCATCCGGAACAGCCTTAATACTGCGGGGTCAACAACAAGGGCCAGCTCTAACATGATATCCTGACAAAGAGGAAAATGTGAACAACTTGACCTTAGAGCAGATTAGCGTACCTTACAAGCTAACGACAAGACAAAACCAGAAGACTCGGCACCCTTTGGTAGGTCCAAAAGCCAAGATCGTGACTTACAGATGACTGGCTACTAGAACCACGACCAGACAGTATACATCTTGGGACCAATAAAAAAGCCCTAGTTTAGGGTTTGAACTATGACTTGCACAATAAGCATGATCCCCAGTCCCAAAGGTCTGACAGAGACAACTGCAACAGAATGGGCCTTCTGGAAGCACAAAGAAAGACGCTAACCTAGGTGCCATCCTAGGTTCAGTGCAAAGACCAAGGTCACCAACCACAGAAGATGGACTAAAATGACACTGAGGTAACAGAACCTCTAGAACCACAAAGACTGACCTCACCATAAGTCCTACCTCAGGATCTGTGCAGATACTGAGACCTCTAAACACAGAGCTCTGAGTGTATCACCCTGGACAGAACAGAAGTCTTCCACACACCAAAAAACACCACCTGGAGAATAAATGATCCTGAGCAAAGTCTGGAGCTGATCCCATGACAGTATACTCCAAGGACGGAGAAACCCCATATTTCTTAGGCCATGTGAATTCCTTTTCGAATGACCCCAATATTTACTGTGCCAGGGCAGGAGGGGAAAAAACAAAAATACAAAAAGCACAAAACCTTGGTATTTTATATATATGTATATATATGTGTGTGTATATATATATATACATATATATCTTTTACCTTCATTTATTATTGTTATTATTATTTTTATTTACCTATCTATTTTGGTCGATTTCTCTGTTTGGGTGTGATTATTGAAATCGTCGTCCCCAATTATACTTATTTTTTTCTATTCTTTTTTTTCCTTCGTTATGTGCTATGCCATGTTTCTTATTTCAAGACCATGGCGTGTTTTTGGTTTGTTTGTTTGTTTTTGTTTTGTTTTTTGTTTGTTTGTTTGTCTGTCTGTTTTGCTTTGTTTTTCGGCTGTTTTTTGTGGTGCTTATCAATATAGCTGGAGTCCTCACTGGATAATTGACACTTTTTTTGGTACTGGTGGAGTGTTTCACCTTCTTTCTCTCCTTCATCTCCCAAATCGATGATGAGAGCCTCTAGAAGGATTCCACCCATTTTGGGAGTGTTAGACTCTTACCCCAGTTTATTTATCTTCTCCTTTTCAGGCAAAACCACGCAACTTGAACTAGCTAGTCCTGCCTACAGTTAGAGGGGGAGATAAGGGAGGCATCAAGACCAAACAGGTGCAAGACTACTAAGTAGTGGGTTGGATACAGAGGGGACCACATATTCTAGCCGCCCTGGGGGTGAGGGAAGAGGAAATGGGAGGTAGGATAACAACGGAGGGGTAGGGAGGACAATTTGGGGATGGGAATCCCCCTTGATTTTATGTAAATATGTACCTAAAATGTTATTGTCAACAATATGTAAGACACTATGATCAAAATAAAAATTATATTTAAAAAAAAAGAACTACAGGTCATATTACTTACGAATGTAGATGCAAAGATGCTCAACAAACTACTTGAAATAGAATCCAACAGCTCATTAAGAACATCATATACCATGACCAAGTAGAATTCATTCAAGAGATGCAAGAATGGTTCCACATAAGCAAGTCAATAAATATAATATACCACGTGAACAAAATAAAAAAGTAAATCCTATGATCATGGCAATAGATCTAGAGAAAGCATTGTGAAGGTCCAGTATCCT
This sequence comes from Suncus etruscus, assembly GCF_024139225.1. Lineage (NCBI taxonomy): Eukaryota > Metazoa > Chordata > Mammalia > Eulipotyphla > Soricidae > Suncus > Suncus etruscus. Next base: position 17,827,717 of record NC_064858.1, read on the forward strand.
TTCACAATAAAAAATAACTCCACAAAATGGGAACTGAAGGAAGCTTTCTCAATATACCCAAAGCCATTTACCACAATTCCATGTGGTAAATTGACTCCATTGACAATGGAGTCAATGGAGAAAAAGCTAAACGCCTTTCTTATAACATCTGGCAGAAGATAAGTTTGCCCCCTCTTGCCACTTCTCTTTAATATAGTACTGGCAGTAGTTACCTTAGCCATTTGTCAAGAAAAAGATATTAAGAGTATCCATATAAAAAAGAAGAAATCAAGCTATCACTGTTTGCAAATGACATGCTATATTTAGAAAATTCTAAAAACTCTACAAAAATATCTACAAAAAATGAATTTGTGCAGTAAAGTGGCAGACTGGAAAATTAGTATGCAAAAATCATGGCTTTTCTAGATACAAATAATAAAGAGGATGAAAGAGGTATTAAAATCCCTTTCATATTGTGCCCAGAAAAATCAACTTAATTGAATAAGTGAAAGACCTATACAAAGAAAACTACAAAACACTACTTCAATAAATAAGAGGACACAAGGAAATAGAAACACATCCCCTACTCATGAATTGAATTGACATCATTAAAATAGTAATAATTTCCAAAGAATTGTACAGATTTAATGCAATCCCTATATCATTACCCAATACCCACATCATTTTGCAAAGAAAGAGTTTCTCCTCATATCCACAACTGCAATTGACCTCAGTTTCACCATTATTCTTTGCATTTTGTGAGTTGTAATTGTGGAGTTTTAGGTTCTCTATTACTTAAGAAGTGATCTATTGAATTGTTTCTACCAAATGGTGACTAATAATACATCTGCCTTTCAAGTTATTTTTTTTAACTTTATTGAGTATGTTAAGAAAACAGTCAACCAGTCACTCTTTTGAGTAGACTAAGATTTGAGGCTATGTACTATCTGAAAGAAGTGAGTACCTGAAATAGGGATTTCTTAAATTCCTAAAATACTGAATGTCTTCACAAATCTCTAGTGTGTTCTCATGGTTTTGGAATCAGAGTGCAGACGTAAGTCAGAATTGGTGACTTTCTGATCCAGAGGACAGTGGTTGAACTAAGGGCTCTGGAGTCCCACATTGGTGGGCTGAAGCAAGCAGATTGAGTTCCAGTGTGACAAACCTGGGATAAGAGAGCAGATAGACCTTAGAACTGGTGGCTTTATGGTGCAAGGGCTTGAGGCAAACATGCAGCTAAGGGGTCTGGTGTCACATGTTGGTATTCTGGAATATCAAATTTATTCTTATTTTTAAATATACATTTTATTGTAACAGTGTTTATTTAAATGCTCAGTCTGATGTGGAGTACTGATTTCTACTACCAAGAGTAATAAATGCTGAGTGGTACATATATTCAAAATGGAATGGTAAGCTCATATTTTAAGTTTTACCTTATCTCTCATATTACTGTCAAATACTAAGAAGAAAAAGTAAAATGTAAAAGATATTGATATTCCAAAACAAGTTAAATATTTTGTGTGTGTGAAATATAGTTGGAAGACAAAGTAAAATGCAGAAATTAAATTGTAGGCCTGCAAGATTGTTCCCAGGATGGGAAGGGGCCAGAAATTTTAGGTCTGGGGTTACTATCCAAGGCAGAAACTGTGGTCATACTTGCTTCTTAAAACTCAGAAGTTAGGATAGGCTTTCCAACAATAAAAATGGAAGGCTGGAAATAAAAACTACCGCCAGCTATTTCCTGGACACTGGGGATTACATAAGACTGAACGTGAAGGCAATGAGGCCCTGGCTCATCAAGTTTTGCTCTGCTTTGTGTCTGTGTCTGAAATTTCCCAAGAGCTGCGTGTTTCTGCAATACTGTCAATGACACCTTGGAGAAAGCTCTGAGCTGATGAAATATACCTCTAGATGCAGTAAGAAATTGGGAGGATAGAGAACGAGGTAAATAATTTTCAACAAGTTAAATGAAGAAACAAATAAAGACAATGAATGCTAACAAAGCAAAATAACTTGGTTAGCAAAATAACCTGTAGCTACTTGAAGATTAAATTTAAATAAGGACCAAGTCATCAAAAATTGTGGCTATGTCTAGAGCTGTGTATACCTTATTGATCTTCCAAGCCAACTTTCAGAGACCTAAACAAGAATCCTGCAATTCTTGCCCCACAGACACTACCATCTTGCTCAACCCCACAACTCACAAGGGAATGTATTTTGGACTCAGACTAAATTTACTCTGGAAAAACTTGTCTGCGCTCTCTCTCTCTCTCTCTCTCTCTCTCTCTCTCTCTCTCTCTCTCTCTCTCTCTCTCTCTCTCTCTCTCTCTCTCACACACACACACACACACACACACCAGTGCTACAATAAAGTTAATCCTAGCTCCTATCCCCACACAAATGTAAAAAGATAGCTGTGCTAATAAGAAATCATAGAAGCCTAAATTATAGCCAGAGTAGTGGCATGGTCAAGGACAGAAAGTATTCCTTGAACCCTCACACAAAATTCTAAACAGCTAGTTAGTAACAACAAATTTGGTTGGGATAGCTTCAACAAGGAAGGAAAAGAATAACACCTCACCATTTTCCCCCAGAGGGCTATCTAGCATGTGCTAGGGGACTATAATCCAAAAAAAAAAAAAAAATGAAACCAAGAACTTGCCCCTTCCTTAGAAGAATAAACTAGATTGGCAAACAGAAAGAGATAAAAACCCTAGTAAAAAAGAATCAGAAATGAAATGGGCCACATAAAAACAGAATGCATAAATTGAAAGGGTCATCAGGGATTACTTAGAAAAATCTTTATGCCATAAGAACAGAAGAAACTAAAAGAAAGCAACAAATTTTTGGACTCCTATAACCTCCAAGACTAAACTTAGAGCAATGGAGGACCTGAATAGTCCAATTACTATCAAGAAAATCATAATGGTAATTTAAAAGGTTATTAAAAGCAAAAGCCCTTACCTATATGTGTTCATATTAAGTTATTCAAACTCTTTAAAGAAGAACTATTTCCAGGGGCTGAAGCTGTGACGCAGCAGTAGGGCATTTGCCTTACATGCTGCTGACCTAGAACAGACTGCAGTTCGATTCCCTGGCATCCCATATGGTCCCCCAACCCCCCTCCAAGCCAGAAGCAATTTTTGGATGTGGATGTGGAAGAAGAAGAAGAAGAAGGAGGAGGAGGAGGAGGTGGAGGAGGAGGAGGAAGAAGAAGAAGAAAAAGAAGAGCCAAGTTTCAGAGACCTAAACAAAAGTATCTTTTATTTTTTATATCTCACAAATGAGTGTGATTATTCTATATCATTCCTCCTTCCTTTTACTCATTTTACTCTCATAATAATCTCCATACCCATCCATTTGTATATGCAAATTGCATTATATTACTTCATTTTTCCTAATGGCTGCATAGTATTCAACTTTGTGGATGCAACACAATTTCTTTAGCCACTCATCTATTGTCTAGACACCTGGGTTGTTTCAAGATTAATGCACCAAACAAATACCTAGAAAGTTTATAAAGCTTATGTTCACAACCATAGTGAAATACGTTGAAGAAAACACAACAATAGCAGGAGACTTTAATACTCTAGTCTAATTTCACACTAGACAGACCAGATAGCATCCTAATTTAGTTCCTGAATAAAGAGCTAAAAGAGCTTTGATTGTTGGACATATACAGGGCTCTTTATCTTCCAAAACAAGAATATGCATGTGTTGCTTGTGCACATGGAATGCTCTCCAAGATAGATCCGTATTAAGGCATAACTGAAACATATATAAACTTACAAATAGGCTGGAGCAATAGCACAGCAGGTAGGACAATCTTATACATGGCCAACCAGGATCATGAAATCCTAAGGATCCCAGAACCCAGATGGTCCACTGAGCTGCCAGGAGTGATTTCTGAGTGCACAGCCAAAGTAACCGTTGAGTGCCTCCAGGTGTATCTCACTTCCCCCCAAAGAAGTACAAATATAGACATAGTACAAAGTGCCTTCTCAGACTATAGTGACATGTATGTAGAAATTAACCACAGAATAATATTAAGAAAACTTAGAACACATGAAGGCTTAACAAAACATTTATAAACAAGAATGAATCAGAGGAAACCAAATAATAAATAAATAATAAATAAAAAAAATTTCTTGAAACTAATGACAATGAAGATATAAGTTGTTAGAAACTATGAAATATAACAATGCTGTACTACAGGGGAAATTCAGAGCATTGCAGGCATACATTAAGAAAGAATAAAAAATCCTGAATCAACAACCTGAATACATATTTAAAAAATCTGGAGAAGTAAGAGAAAAATAATTTAAAAAAGAGTAAAACCAGGGAAATAATTAAAATAAGACCAAGAAAGCAATTCAAAAAAATCAATAAAACCAGAAGTTGGTTCTTTGAAAAACCAAGATAGATAAACCTTTAGCTAGATTCATGAGTAAAAACTAATAAAACGTTCAAATAAGCCAAATCTGAGATGAAAGGGGAGAAATTATCATGAAACTTTCAGTCAATCAAAATATAATGAGCATTTATTATGAAGAACTTTATTATCTGAAGCTGAAGAACCCATCTGTGTTGATATGCACACAGCTGATGGGAAGCAGGCTCTACCCTTCCGAGATTGGGCAGTTCCCCTCCATGGATGTGCATTCTGCGGCTTCTTCTGGGCCATGTGGGTGGGTCCAGGTGCCTCCAGGACAACAGATCTGGATGGCACCCTCCTTGACGTGCTTGTGGCTGTTGGACAGCAGATTAGTGGAAAATTTATTTTTAATATTGGTTTTCTTGACTAAAACATTTAGGTACGGAGGAAAAATAATAAAATGACTGCTATACATTTAAAATATATACATGTAAAACTGGATTTCAACCTGAACTTTGTTTATAAACTGCTTTTAACCTAAATTATTTCAGTTGGTCATGAATGTATCTCTAGTCTTCCTAGATAAATGAGACTCCAGGATTGCCTATTAAAGGAGATCAGTGAGATTATGTTTCTGCTGGTTGGTCTGAGAACTGGACCCAATAGGGCTCTTCGCCCACTCCCCTGTGCTTAGGCATACACATTCTTCTTACTATAGCTATGCCAAAATCCATTGCAAGTGCACAGTCTTAAGAAAGATGCTATTGAGATTATCTGGACCAAATACCTGTCTAGACACAGTTCAGTCTTCAGACAAACTTTTAGAATTCTGTCTGTTGGGTATGATTATGTGCTCCTCATAGGGCCACCCAAGGTAAGTTTGGACAGTTTCCTTGTTTAATGAAACTTTCATCTCTATCAATATGAAGCAATCTACAACTTCGTACAACCTTCCCTGAATTTCTTAATATTGTTTGAAAACAGTCTTCTACTTTTTATTTATTCTGGCACATTACCAAAAAAGCAATTAAATGTAGGTGGAAGGGGTTATTTCTAGATTCTCATTTCTATTGCACTTATCTCTCTGTTCTGTCAATAACATGTTTTCTTGATTAATATAGGTTTGTTCTAAAATTTTAAACTTAAAAGAGTAATTTTGTGACAACCATAATACAGTTTAAATAGTGTGAATTATAATTATGTATATCTAAAACTAATAAATATCTTAGTCTAAACTTATTAATAAAGAAACGATTTCTGAAATCTAAAAATGCAGTTTCTCCAATTTTGTGGGGGTTTTCAATACTATTTTAGCTACTCGGGATTATTTTTGTTTTTAAATAAATTTTAGGATCAATGTGTCAATTTCTGCTTTAAAATTGCTATGATTTTGATAAGGGTTATACGGGTTGTGCTGAATCTAGTTTAGTTTGAGAGGTATTTTTGTTAATGGTAAGATATCTCATCTATGCAAATAGCTGTATTTGTATTTATATTTCCATAGATCTTTTGTTTATCTTAACAGTGTCTTACAGTATTTTTCATTATACAAATTTCTTTTGCTAAACAAAAACATTTTATCCTGTTGTCAACAGACTTTCTTCATTGTAAGAGTATAGAACAAAACAAATGATCTTTGTACCAATACACATATGATATTTAACTATTCATTTAACTCATTAATTTTTTTTACTATTTTAGATAATTCCTTAGAATTTCCACATGCTTACAGTGCCTTATTTCTTTCATTATAAAATTGGTGCATTATTAGTGCATTAATATTTTCTCTTATTCATGTCTTGGCTAAAATCCCATTAAGTGTTAAATAGTAGAAAGTAAACATCCTTCACCCTCACCACTTCCCTTTCCTTTTTTTGTTGTAATGGCAAACAGTCACACATGTTCACTTTATTGCTTGCAAGGGGTCATACACTTGAGCTGCTGTCCTTGAACACACTTTGTGGTGGCTTCTGAGACACACTTTGTTGCAGTGTTTGCTACACTTAATTTTGGTGTACTTTAGTTGCATGCATGTGATTTGCATTCTCTTAGTTGTGGTCCTTGCATTTACATGCTTGCAATGCATCAGAGATTGCAAACTTTTGTTTAATTTGTGGTGGACTCAGTTAAATTGATCTTCTAGTCTTACTGAGACTGGATCTGGGTAATCTCTAATGGTCTATATGCTGGATGGCAGAAGCATCTGTTCTCGTGGTTTGTAATCTTCAAGTTTCTTCTGATGGCAGAATCAGAGTAATGATACAAGAGAGTGAGAGAACTTGCAAGTCCACTTGAGGTTCTGATTGAAAATCACGCAGGATTTATTCTGCTACATTCTATTTCCCAAAGCTAGTTGAAAAAAAATAGTTCAATACTGCTAGATTATAGAATAGTTACTAGACTTCACTTCCTGATGGAGAGAGTAGCATTTTTAATACACAGCACCTGTACATACCTTTTATTACCTCCTCTGAACATGTTTCAACTTTCCATGTTCTTATATACTTGAGATTCTAGACTCAGTATTTTCTTGTGTAGAATAAAACCAAAATAAGTAAATTTTTCCCTTTCTCCTAAGGGAAAAAAGAAGCTAACTAAATAAACTTTATTCTTAGAAGATAAATAAAAATGTTAGATCAGAGCAGTAATACAGTTTTACTGTTTGGTACCAATTCCCCTAAACACAATTGAAATACATCATCTGAAATTTGTAAACAGAATTCCATCTCTTCTGTTTTCTGTTTGGAGCCTGGTATTTCTCCTAACTAATTACATTTACATGATCTGTTTGTTAATTGTTTAGAAGCATCTGGTTCAAAATAAAAGGAGACAATGATAGTTATTTGCATATGTTTTTATTACAATCTAAATTCCAGAAACAAGTTTGAGTGCTTACAATGTAGAGAACTTACCTAAAACTATGATGGTTTGTTTTTGTTTTGTTTGCTAGTTATAGTTTAAACTTATTTTATAGGAAATACTATAATTTTTCTATTCTCTATAAATTATGAATTGTAAACATTATACCAAATTATTATTTATAAATTTTGACAGCATGTAGCTAGCATTTCTACATATACTTGCATTCTAACTGTTTCCTAATTTTTATTTTGACACTGTGATTTGCCAAGTAATTCATTATGCAGTCCTTTTAGACATTAAGTCGTCAAATACCAATCTCACCACCAGTGTAGCCATTCTTTCACCAATATCATTAGTCACCCATCCGCCATCAGAGCCTGTCTCAAAAAAAAAAAGCTGGCACAAAAAAAAAATTAATTCATATTGCTTGCTACAACACAAAAGCAACTAGAGTCGTCAACTCTTAGGTCAACGCAGGTCAGTTTGAAATGATCATTAAAACCTTTCATGGTATTACTAAAGTCAGTGTCTAAGGATTTACTGCACTGTAGTTGGTTTTAGCTGAACCTTCTGTGTTACTGTTTTGGCTCACTGAGCTTGGTAGATTCCAATGTAACTTTCTCATCAGATTTCCTGTGATACTGAGCTAACATTACTATAAAATTTTGAAATGTCATGTGATCATTTGTGGCTGTGTGATCCAAGATTTATAGAACTAAAATAAATGTAATGGAGTGGCAGTTTGATAAGATTGTCTTATTTAAAGGGGAATCATCCCCACAAATTCTGAGAGTTCCACAGAAGTCTCAGCCCAACAAAACTACCTGGGAAGTGTCATCAGTCATTATTTCCTTTTGGAGCTTAGTATAGGAAATGGTTTATTTTCCTGCTGGGAAGATGGTGGGTGTAGGTACAGGCTAATGAATTTTCTGGTGGCAGGGTGGGTGTGTAGAGCTCGGCCCAATTCCATTCCAAAAATAATTCCAGAGTTTTCAGTCCCATAATTCTGTCTAACCTGAGAAGATTCAACTGCTCATTTTATTTAAGTTCAGTAATAAAGCTAAGCCATTTTTGTCAGAAGGTGAAGGGTGTGATGCTGGACTGCTGTGTTTCATGCAGAAAGGGGAATCTGCTGCCATTTTGAATATTAGAGCTTCCCTCCTGCAAGGCATGCATTCTACTTCTGGGTCATATGTTTATTTTAAAATTGTGTCTCTTTCTAAATTTATTTGTATTTAAAGCACCATGATTTACAAAGTATTCAGAGTTGAGTTTTAGGAATACAATAATCCCATAACCAATGTTTCCAGAGTCCAACCCATAGCACCCTGACCCAGCCTGCCATCTTAACAGATGCCTTTTTTAATTTGGTTATTAGAGTTTGGGTCTCATGATTTCAGTGTTGTAAACTCTGTGTTTGGCTATTTAGTTTTGTCCTTCCTTAAAATCCCTATTGTATATTAATCCCCTTGACCCTTGTTCCCTGTTATTTCACATCTGTCTTCAGAATGTGCTTATGTAAAGAATCTGACATGTTAGAGCTGTCCAATTGTCATGAACCTAAAAGTTAACTAAAATGTTTGGCACTCTGTTTTGTAAATAAGAAAATCAAATCATAAGGAAGCATTGACCAAGGAGTTATTTCAAACAAAACAAAACTTTTTTTCTGGAGGCAATACACATTCCATTTAAATCTCTTGCAATTAGAGAGAGGCACTCAAGCTTGTAAATAAAAAATAAGGGTTTAATTTTAATGAGTAGAAGATAAATCATGTTTAAGATATTTAAACACACTTTAACAGAATGGATATATGTCCTCTGACATCCAATTAACCATAAAATAATTTCATTTTGATAATCTTAGCAATTCATTAATGCAAGTGTTTGGGATTTGTTTTTTTTCTTAGAGTATAACCAATACTATTGTTATTGATAATATTAACCATAATATGTTGAACATGATCATATGCTTTCATGTATTTAATGAACTTAGCTCTCACATTAGCTATTAATTTCCCAAGGCTGCCAATTGCAATGTACACTAAATAGGTGGCATAAAGGGCCAGAAGGATAACTCAGTAGGCTAGAGTGCATGTTCATATTCTATCCCTGGCATTGCATGGTCTTTCTAGTACCATTAAATATAGCCCTGACTCACAGCCCTACCAATTCCCAAGTCCCTATTCTATTGTGAGGGTGGGACAGTGCCTAATTTAACTCTAGGTCCCTAGCCTGGTACATATTGGTAAGAATTTAATAAGTTCTAGATGAACTGATGAATTTGATAAGTTCTTAATGAATGAAACAGCTACACTAGAATACCAAGTACATTTACCACCATTCAAAAGATGTATGCAATTATAATATTAGATATTATATCTGAAGTTTTCTTCACTTGGCTTGAAAATATTTGCCTTCTAAGCCATTTATTACAAACTCATTGCAAGCATTCTACTTTATCGATAGAGAAAAGCTACAAGCCCTTCTACTAAGAGCTGACACAGGCAAGGTTGCCCCTCTAGCCGCTTCTATTTAATATAGTACTGGAAGTATTTGACAGCAATCAGGCAAGAAAAAGACATCAAGGGCATCCACACAAGAAAGAAAGAAATGTAACTCTTGCAAATGACATGATATTGTATCAGAAAATGCTAAAGATAGACAGCTGGCCAAAGGCCTCCTGGGTTGACCACTTGGTCCAGGAGACCGAGATCCCCCCATGTCAGACATGTCAGGGCCAGGTCTGGCGACTGGGCTCTGGGGGGAGGGGGGAGGAGGGAAACTCCTCCCCTAGGTATACTAGACCCCCCTGCAGCTGTGTTTTTTCTTACTCATTTTCAAAATGTGCCCACCTGACAAATATACTTTTAAAGCATTATCTAAAAATGTTCTTTATTCTAGACTGTTCCTAGGAAAGGAAACGGAATGCCAAAGATTTGGATAACACTCAAATAGATCTTTAAAGTCAGTCTATATGTGGACGTAAGTTTCCACACTGTCTCCAAGCCGAAATCATAAACAAATATATATATTGTATATAGCCCCTATCGTGTATTGCCTCTCCCCTACACCTGTGTCTCTTCTACCCCCTCATGTCCCAATCCTGATATCTTCCCCTAATTTAACCCTCTTTACCCTTAGTTCCTAACTCGGTAGGCACCAAGACTGACCTCCTGCCCCAACAGACCACCTTCCAGCTCCTCAGTGAAAGACAACCTCTGGGTTTCCGTTCTCATGCTTCGGCAAAGAACTACAACCAGCACACCTGCTGACTCATGCTTGATGGCCCCTCTCACCCCCACCAAATTGTGGACTGTTGCATGATACAGGAATCAGCTTCAGCAAAACTCCCACCTCAAGGACACTATATGGTTCCGTAATGCCACAAAGCATGTCTCAAACTCAAGTACAAGGCCTGTGATTCAAAAAGTACCTTGGCTTTTACTCCCCACAAGAATATATCAAAAGACCTAATTGGGAGTCTTATATTGCCTATGGAAGCTTAATACCTGTATAATATACATCTTAAGATGTGTATTCCTAAATATACAGGTAGCCTCTTCCACCACTTGTTTTATTCAAATACCTTTTCTTTTTAACTCAGTTTTATTTATTTGTTATATTTTAATATATACATCTTTTCTTTATCCTTACCATTTTTGGTGCTGCTTGGTACAAAAAGCCTTGACTGGGATAAAAGCTCAGATCAAAACCAGCCCACAGAGACTGTGTGTGCAGCCTGTCATCCTTACCCAGAATAGCACCAGCAACACAGTATTACACCATACATTTTTGTAAGGGCACAGTAAAAAAAGGGAAAACCATAGACACAGAAACAAGATCTTATCTTCTAAGGATAAGAACTCACACTTTTTATAGCAGAAAGGGTGCCTCCCATCCTGAACATGTGTCATGTGGATACAACGCAGTCTCCAGGAGATTGGACAGTGTTAGTCCAATCCCAAATCCCAGATCCCAGACATAGAACTGATACAGCTCCAGGCAACACCACCAGGAACTAAGCTCTATTGGGAGATTTATAACACTGCTCTGGCACCAACTTGTTCCAGTTTTGATATGACAACCGGGAAAGGACAACTTGACCTAAGACCAGGTTGTCCTATCACATCACCTAACACTAAATGGAAATAAGAAGACATATCGTCCTTTGAACTGTGAAAAATAAGAGCACCAACAACAGAAAACTGACTTTGACAACCGTGACTGAACAGAACCTACCTTGGCACCAATAAGGAAAACCCTACCCTAGGCTGTTGCCCAGGACTCCAACAACAACAACAACAACAACAACAACACCAAGATGTCTTATCGCAGAGGCTCAACCTGGACAACAGAGACTGAGCAGAACAGAACCTTTGGATCCATAATATCCTAGGCTTCAGTTTAGGGACTGAACGAAAACAGGGGGCAAGTGTCACAGAAGACTGAACACAAGAACAATGATGGATAGAAACCTCTAGAACCATAAAGACTCTAACCTAGACCCTGACCTATAACCTGCGCAAAATACCAAGATCACTAGCTACAGTGGCTTGATTTTGTCTAACACAACTGAGAGGAAAGTTTCCTGGCGCCATAAAAAAGCCTTTGGGATGGGATAATGAGTATATATGGAGCTAGGGGTTAATCCCATGATGGTATGCTTCAAGGATGGAGAAGCCCTGAATCTCTTAGGCCCTTTCTTCCCCAATGCTTACTATGCTTATGCAAAAAAGAAAAAAAAAAGAAAAAAAAAGTGGGGGTAATGCCAAACCCTGCCACTCCAGCACCCCTACTTTTTCTTATTTTGTTTTGATTTTTAGTTTTTGACTTTATTTTCCTTCTCTTTTTTCTTCCACTTTTCTCTTTCTTTTTCACTCTTGTGGTTATTATTTGGTTATTTATTTTTATTTTTATTTGCCAGGTGCATTTTTTTCTTTTTTCTTCCATTTTTCCTCTCTCTCTCTCTCTCTCTCTCTCTCTCTCTCTCTCTCTCTCTCTCTCTCTCTCTCTCTCTCTTTAGTAGTCGCTACCAAATTTTTTTCTTCCTTTTTTCTTATCCTTTTTACCTCCAATGACAGTGGAATGAATGCTCAATCTACAACAAGCTGTAAAGTAAAGACCAGTTGTATTAGCATTCTGGGGGGTAACAGAGGGAGATATGGAATACATGATGGAAACAGGGGTGGAGGGAGGACAGCACTGGTGGTGGGAATGCCCCTCATTCATTGTCACTATGTACCATAAATGATGCAGTGAAAGATTTGTAATGCACTTTGGTCACAATAAAAGTTAAAAAAAAAGAAAATGCTAAAGACTCCACAAAAATAGTTCCTAGAAACAATATATATAGTAAATAATATATATAGTATATAATAGATATATAGTAAAGTCACAGGTCACAAAGTTAATATGTAAAAATTCATGACTTTTCTGTATACAAATAATGAAAAAGAAAAAAGATATTAAAAAACAATCCCATTTACAATTGTGTCTCAGAAAATCAAGTACCTTTAGTTAAGTACAACTCAACTAAAAAGGTGAAAACCTATATAAAGAAAACTATAAGACACTATTTCAAGAAATAAAAGAGGACACGAGGAAATGGAAATATATATCCTGCTTGTGGATTAGAAGGATTAATATCATTAAACTGTCAATACTTCCGAAAGCATTATACAGATTTAATGCAATCTCTATTAAAAATACCCATGACATATTTCAAAGAAGTTTATAAAATGCTCCTAAACTTCATATGGAACAATAAACATCCATGAATAGCTAAAGCAATCCTTGGCAAAAAGAAAATGGGAGGACTAACATTCCCCAACTTTAAACTGTACTATAAAACAGTAGTCATTAAAACAGCATGGTATTGAAATAAAGTCAATTACTTGAATACTCATATATGAAACCACAGGTTTATGATCACATAATTTTGATAAAGAAGCAATAAATACAAAATTGAGTAAGGAAAGTCTCTTTAACAAGTGGTGCTGGGAAAGCTGGTCAACTACAAAAAAATGAATTCAGACCTCTCCCTAACACTATGCATGAAAATCAAATCAAAATGAATTAATGACCTTGATAACAGATCTGAAACCATAAGTATATTGAGGAAAACATAGGCAGAACACTCCATGACACTGAAGCTAAAGGCATCTTCAATGAGAAAACATGACTTGCTAAGCAAATGGAAGCAAAGATAAACAAATGGGACTACATTAAACTGAGAAACTTTTGCACTTTAAAGAAAATAGTGACCCGGGGCCGGAGAGGCGGCGCTAGAGGTAATGTGTCTGTCATGCAAGTGCTAGCCAAGGAAGGACCGTGGTTCAATCCCCTGGCGTTCCATTTGGTTCCCCAAGCCACGGGCAATTTCTGAGCGCTTAGCGAGGAGTAACCCCTGAGCATCAAACAGGTGTGGCCCAAAAGAACAAAAATAAAAAAAAAATAGTGACCAGGATATAAAGGCTACCCCCAGAATGTTGAGAAACTATTTACCCAATACTTATCAGATAAGGGTTTAATATCTAAGATACACAAGGCACTATGGAACTTTACAGGAAAAAAAAAAAAAAGCTAACCCCATCAAAAATGGGGAGAAGAAATAAAAGGACATTTCCACAAAGAAGAAATACAAATTACCAAAACTAATTTTAAAGAAAAGCTCCACATCACTAATCATCAGGGAGATGCAAATCAAAATAACAATAAAGTATCACCTTACACCACAGAGATTGGCATACATCACAAAGAACAACAACCAGAGCTGGTATGGATGCAGGGAGAAAGGGATTCTCATTCACTGCTGATGGGAATGCAGATTCGTTCAGACTTTTTGGAAAACAATATGGTCATGCCTCAAAAAACCTAGAAAATGAGTTCCCATATGATCCAGCATTACCACTCCTAGGGACATACCCCAGGAACACAAAAACACAATACAAAAAAAAAAAAATGCCCTCTGCACTCCTATATTCATTGCAGCACTATTTACAATACACGGAATCTGGAAATAACCCAAGTGCCTGACAATACATGAGTGGCTAAATAAACTGTGGTATATCTATCTACACAATGGAAAACTATGCAACCATTAGGAAAAATGAAATCATGAAATTTGCTTACACATGGATAGATATAGAGATTACTATGCTCAGAAAAAAATATGAGGAAAAGGGAAAATTATAGAATAATCTCTCTCAGGTTGCATGGGTGAAGGGGGATGTTCTTGTTATGACTGAAACCCAACTACAATTATATTTGTAATCAGTGTTTAAATAAAGAATTTAGTTAAAAAATAACAATAATCTCTCTCATTTATGAGATATAAGAAAAACAAGAGACAGTATGGTAATAATATCCAGACACGCTGAAAATGAGAGTCAGGAGATCCAGTTTAGGGTAGGAAGCTTGCCACGAAAAGTGGTGAGTGCAGTTGGAGTAGACAAGGATCTACCTAGACAATGGTTGTTGGAACTGTTCACTCTGGACAAGAACCAAGAGCTAGAAGGGGAGAAAGTGGCATGCAGGGCACCCCACTCCCCCAATAATAATAGTGCAAAACATAGTGTCAGATAGGAAAGAGAGAGAAAATGAGAGAGAAGCCAACTGCCTGACCCAGAGACAGACAAGAATGGTGGGGGGAGGAAAATGGTGAAGGGGACATCATTGTTGGCAGGAAGGGTGCACTGCTGAAAGGCAAAATACATTTTATGACTGAAACCCAATAATGAACAATTTTGTAATCACAGTGCTTAAATAAAGTAATTAATTTTTTAAAAGTTAAAAACAAGAAAAGAAAATGTCTGCCTTCTTACTAAAGGACAAAAGGCTCTGGTTGTTTAAGCCTCAGTGTTATTTCCTTGGGAGGCCTAAAGAGATATTAGGAGAGAGGATTGCCTGAAATGCCTAAGAAGGAAGGAAGGAAGCACACAAAAGGTAGATATAAAAAAAAAAAAAAAAAGTGGGGGCAGGAAAGGGACTCTTTAACTGCTTTTCTGAGGAGCAGCTTGGGTTGCTATAGCAACTGCAACACTTTCCTTTCAGTTTCCT
Source organism: Suncus etruscus (assembly GCF_024139225.1). Classification (NCBI taxonomy): domain Eukaryota; kingdom Metazoa; phylum Chordata; class Mammalia; order Eulipotyphla; family Soricidae; genus Suncus; species Suncus etruscus. Next base: position 17,842,991 of record NC_064858.1, read on the forward strand.
ACCTGCCTTGCAAGAAGTAAGAGCCACACCCTTGTCACCCAGCAGGACATTCTCCCAGAATCTTGAGAAGAGAACATGGCCAACTATAATCATATTTGTAATCAAGGTGTTTAAATAAAAATATTAATAATAAAAAAAAGAAACTAGCAACCTATGCTGAGCCAGCAAGGGTAGCAAAGGGTAGATGAGGGTTGGACAGAATCCCATGGTTGCCAGGATGTGACCACTTAATGCGTGAGCTTAATGACACAGGCATAAAGCACTGAGCTGCCACAATCAACCAATAATTGCAGCTGGAACAGTGCTTCTTCGGCTGATTGCCTAGAAATCTTCTGACTTAATTGATTTTATACTACCTCCTAAAGCCAAATTGGGAGCTTCAAAAAAATAAAGGCTATTTTCAAAGGACAGCTGCTTGCTTAAATGGATACCCCACATGGAATTGTTTACTGGCTCTCTTAAGACGTATCCTTTGCAATCAAGCTAGAAAAATATTTTTCTAAACAAGAAATTGGAAGAATGTCATTTCTATAAATAAAGGTTGTGCTGCGTGAGACTGTTGCTTCAATATGCAATTAGCAGTCTTCCTAATCAAATCAGGCATCTTATTGTAATATTGGCCCATTTCTACAGCAGGAGTACAATTTGGAAATGCTAACAGAAGAGCATCATTGTTCTAGAATCTTCTCTCTGCTCATTGTAAGTCTTTAGCAAAACTCAAAATAACAGCTGTAACGGTTTTTGTAAGACATTAGGAAAAGGAAGAACTAGGACAAACATAAATTATTAATATGTATTTATAATCAATTTCATTAATATATAGGGAAATTGTGAACTCAGAAAATGTATAATTGTTTATAGATGATTCTTTTAGAGAATTATCTTTTTTTCCACACCAAAAGGAAAACTTATCCAAACAGTTCCTAGAGTTGATCACCATTCATTGAGGAACAAAACAACAGAAACATGTAATTTTATTGCAACTCCCACCAAGTGGGAGCCTCTCATTACCAGCAACAAGCCAAATAATTTACTTAGCAACCCTGCTGTTGGCATTTAGCCTTTGTCTTTCTCACATCTGGTGCTCCAAGTATGATGAATTTAATAAACATGTATATAAGCCAGTGATTTATTTCTAGCACTATTTTTACCGCTTTTTACACCAAACTTCATTCATGGGGAGGAAACATGTTAATTGTCTTGTTGTTAAGTGACCTTTCTTACTATGTTGTTATGAGATTTTACAAAGCATGAGAATGAGCATAGGCTTTGAAATCAAGCCTGGTAGAAACCTAGGGTGACTTTTTTTTATTCTTTTTATTTTAAATAATTTTTATTGTGACCAAAGTCAAGTTTTTTTTTTATAATATATTTAAACACCTTGATTACAAACATGATTGTGGTTGGGTTTTAGTCATAAAAAGAACACTCCCCTTCACCAGTGCAACATTCCCATCACCAGTGGGATAACTTTTTTTTTAACAATATTATTTTTTTGAACCTAGGTATGATGCATGCCATGCATGTGAGCCACAAGTTGGTCCCAAGTACTGATCCCTTTAAAACCATTTGAGATTAATTTAGTCCCTAGAAAAAAAACACATACAGAATAATTTTAAGACTAATATAAAATTTGAATAACCGATACCATCATCAAATAACTCAGAATCACAGATATTATATAAATATCTATAATAGGACCTCATTTAAATACCTGTTTTGTTTTCTTCTTTTTTTTTTTTTTAAATGTAGGTTTTATTATTAGGCTTGCTATTCCTTTTTTTTTTTTTTTTGGTTTTTTTTTGGGGGGGGCCACACCCGGTGACGCTCAGGGGTTACTCCTGGCTATGCGCTCAGAAGTCGCTCCTGGCTTGGGGGACCATATGGGACGCCGGGGGATTGAACCGCGGTCCGTCCTAGGCTAGCGCAGGCAAGGAAGGCACCTTACCTCCAGCGCCACCGCCCGGCCCCTCTCCTTTTTTTTAACAACCCATTTAATAGGCTTTTTTTTTAAATCAGTTTATTTATTAATTGATTGGTTTTTTGGCGACACCCGTTGATGGTCAGGAGTTATTCCTGCCTCTGTGCTAAGAAATTGCTCTTGGCAAGCTTAGGGAACCAAATGGGATGCTGGGAATCGAAGTGGTTCTGTCCTGGGCCACATCAAGACAAATGCCTTATTGCTGTGCTATCACTCGGGCCCCAAGGTTGACATTTTTGATACAACAATCAGAACTAAAGATCCAATGTGGAGTGGAAGGGAGATAAAATGTTTTATTCAACCTTCCCAAAGTTAAATCTATAGCAGGAAATCATTCTGATGCAATCATGACTTCCAGATGAGAATGTATAGTATTTTATATAATTTATATTTTTAATAATCAAAATCAACTAGAGCTAATTTGATTTTATTTATGGCAATTATGTGTATATGGAAGGCAAATACTAAAACTTTCAGAACATCCCAAAATTGTTTGATTTGGTTCCATTTTACAAAATAAAATTGGATCTAAGCATAATGTCATCCATGCTTCCATGTTTGTATTGTTGACTTTCTGTTTAGAATGCACTAGTTTACTTTCCAGATGGCAAGAGACCAATTAATCAAGAGAAAGGCAGGCAGATGAATTTAATAGTAATACAATATAGTAGACAAACACCTAGATCATTAATATGATTCTATTTATTCCACTAATTATACTCCTAGCTCTGCTCTTTAAAAAAAAAAACTCCCAATTAACCTGAATTTCTGAATCACTATATCAATTAACTATTGTTATTGAACAACACTCAAAAAATTAAATGACCTAAAACAACTATTTATGGATTCTTACAAATCTATATGTAGGTGGTTCTGCTGACTGGTCTCAGATATACTGTATTGAGCTCAGCAAATAAATATGTTGGGGGATTGTGATTCAAAGATATGACAAATGGGTTCTGCATCATGATGATTATCTCATTCTTTAGCAGAAAAGCCAGAATTATTCTTATTGTGTGGGTTTTTCTTTCTTTCTTTTTTTTTATGAGGAACCAAGAGACAGAAAAGGAGTGGGAGAAAGGGGATAGGGAAGAATGCTGGGAATTAGGGAAGAAGAGAGGGAAGTGAAGGGCAGAGAAAAGAATTGAAGGGGAAGGGAAGTAAGGAGAGGAAAGCTTGAGAGAGAAAGATAGAGTGAGATTGGTCTCTTAAGACCTTAGCTAAGAACTAGTCCTCTAATCCATATCACATTCTGTTGACCTGCCTTTCTCACAAGGTTGTCATTAGTAATAAATTAAATTGTCCCTGTGGAGAATCTATAAATCATCTAATGTCATATAGTAGACATAGCATAATAAAATATCCACTGACACTTCCTATGCTAATTACTGTCATTTACAAGATACACAGACTCTTACTAGAGATGAAGCCAGTAATGACATTGGTGAGATGGGAAAAGATATTTTTATATATTTGAGTCTTTGGCCCAATTTTACAAAGCACTGAGGTAATTTGCTCATAACATATAAGAATGGGTATACTAAATATCAGCACACAATAAACAGGAAAAAATAATTGAACTAGAGAAAACAATAGGAGTAAATCAAGTCTCAGGCTTAAGGGTGGTAAGAGTCACTATACTAAATATGAAAAGCATTTTTGAGTCTTCTATTTGCTTCTGTATTTACTAGAATTAAAATTTCAAGAGATTCTTCTGTATGTTACACAGTTGATGCTGTGAGGTAGAATGAAAAATGTGTGATGAGAGAGTACTGCTCAGTGGTGAGGGTGAGTCTCCCTCTCTCCTATGCCCTCGGCTGAAGAGGTGCCACTGTGATGCACTTCTTGTCCAGGATCTTGACTTGCTCCTCACTGAATGCAGAGCATGTGTAGATGAGCAGGACATACTCCGTGTTCTTGGTTTCAGGGTGCAGAGAGCTCAGCAAAAAGCCAGCAGCAGACTTGTACAGGTCTCAGGAAAAAGAGATACATGAACAAGATGAAAGGTGTACGATATGGATTTTTCCAGTTGTGCTTATGATGCAATGTTTTATTTTTAAAAAAGTCATTATGGATATATTAACTTGGAGTGCATATGATATACAGGTAAGGCAAACTTGTGAAAGCTTTATGTAAATACCTGTGTTATGTAATTACAGTGTTAGAAATATCTGATACTTGGGACCTTTATTTATGAGCAGAATGTATTCCTAGAGAACTTTTTAGGATGAGTTAGGAGCAAACACTTCTCTGACTAGTCTGTAGACTGTGGGAACTTCCAGAGTTGGAAGAAAATATTAGAAATTATGTCTCCCAAAAGAGATGAGGGCTGGAAGATCCAGCTCACGATATGAAGCTCACCACAAAGAGTGGTGAGTGCGGTTAGAAAAATAACTACACTGACAACTATCATAACAATATGAAGGAAGGAAGGAAGGAAGGAAGGAAGGAAGGAAGGAAGGAAGGAAGGAAGGAAGGAAGGAAGGAAGGAAGGAAGGAAGGAAGGAAGGAAGGAAGGAAGGAAGGAAGGAAGGAAGGAAGGAAGGAAGGAAGGAAGGAGGGAGGGAGGGAGGGAGGGAGGGAGGGAGGGAGGGAGGGAGGAAGGAAGGAAGGAAGGAAGGAAGGAAGGAAGGAAGGAAGGAAGGAAGGAAGGAAGGAAGGAAGGAAGGAGGGAGGGAGGGAGGGAGGGAGGGAGGGAGGGAGGGAGGGAGGAAGGAAGGAAGGAAGGAAGGAAGGAAGGAAGGAAGGAAGGAAGGAAGGAAGGAAGGAAGGAAGGAAGGAAGGAAGGAAGGAAGGAAGGAAGGAAGGAAGGAAGGAAGGAAGGAAGGAAGGAAGGAGAAATCCTGTCTCAAATACAGGTGGGAAGGGGTGGGGAGGAGGGAGATAGGGGGTATTGGTGATAGAAATGTTGCACTGGTGAAGGTGGGTGTTCTTTTATCTGACTGAAACCCAACTATAATCATATTTGTAATCAAGGTGTTTAAATAAAGATATTTAAAGAAAGAAAATATGTATCCATATATAACAGTTTGAAATAAGGTGGATTTAAAATACAGTGTCAAGACACTTTACCTACTTCATAAACTTGTCAAACGTATTGCCCAGGTCACTCTCTGTCATTCCCTAAGTAAACATTTTTGTTTACTTTCAGAATTGTATACATGGAAGTATGGAAGGTAGCATCTAGATTCCATTAAACTGATGCTCATTAAAGGAAGAGAATTAAATTTCATATCAGTAATAAGAAAACCTAACAAAAAGAATATAGCTGAGTCTTATTTTTGTGACATAGAAGCTTCTTATCATACTATGAAGTAAAGAAAAGATTATATAGCAGTCCCATGACTGATTTTGGAGAGAGGCCACCATCACACCAAGTCTGGTACACTCGATCTCCTGGTCCAGATTACTGGAGCCTTCTCAAGATGGAACAAGCCTAGTCTGTGCCCTGTTAGAGGATCCAGATTTCCACCCACTCACATCTGCTTCCTCTCAAATTTAAATGCTCATCCCCATGACAGATTTCAGAGAGAAGTTGCTGCCATACCAAACCTGGTAAGGCAGTGATACCATGACATTTAATCATAGTAGGGATTACAGCTGTGGAAGCACACAGCTGCATACACAACCTTAAACATTTCCAAAGTTCACAGTACTGACTGTCCAGAAGGAACACAGAAAATTAGAAGAGAAAGTTTTATATAAATCCACTAAACTCAATTAGCAAAATCAATAGGACAGAAGACGCAACTAGCACCTAACAGCTTAGCAAATCCTTGGACAATGAATTTAGTAACACTATTAGGAGATGTATGTTGTAATAACCAATATAAAACAGATTATTTTGTGCCTGCTATGGGGACAGGCTTGGGGAGGAGGAGCAATAATTAGGGACATCAATGGAGGAAGGGTCACACTGGTGGTGGGATTGGTGTTGGAATATTTGATACCTGAAATGACTATATTATGAAGAACTTTGTAAATCATGTTGCTTAAATGTTCCAACCAGGAAAAATAGGAAGAATCATATAATACCAAACATAAAGGCAACCTTCATAAGGAGAGGTGTTGTGGTCCTTGGAGGTAGGCACAACAGTTATGAGTGTGGTGTTAGAATCATGCAAATGAGAAACCAGCCTTAACAGTATTATAAATCACAGAATCAAAACCAATTAAAGAACATTTTTAAACTCAGACCCAAATTTAAAGATTATAAAAAGAGAGTTTTGTCCCAGCTTTGACACAGGATCTTTGCAAAAAAAAAAAAAAAACCAAGATCTCTAGTTACAGAAGCCTGATTGTGCAATAACTTTAATTGAGGAGAACTTTTTCTGGGTCCACAAAAAACCTTGGGGTTAGACTATTAATATGCCTGGACCTTGTAGTTGGTCTTATGACAGGATGCTTCATAGGTAGGGACACCCTGTTTTTGAGGCCAAGGGTATTTTCTTTCTAATTTCCCCAACATTTGCTGTGCCTATACAAAAACAAAAACAAAAAAAAAAGCCCGCCATCCCCCTTTTTCATAGACCCTTGGAACACAAATTATTATTTTGTTTTACCTCATGTTTCTGCATTTTTCTACAAAATTGGGGGGAAAAAAGAGGATGGGAGCCAGGGGCCAAGTGGTCTCAGGTGCATTGGTGGAGAATAAAAGGACAGAACTAAATATCCAAGCCACAGTCAACAACAATAGAATAAAGACATCCAAACTATTACAATCTAAACTTTAAAATGTTCTGTTATACTGGCAGGTGTGGGGGACAGGCGGGTGAAGGTATGGGATGCATGCTGGAAACTTTGGTTGAGGGAAGGCAACATTGGTGGTGGAAATAGCCATAATTCACTATCATTGTATGCCTGAAATCTAACTATGAAGGACTTGTGATTCACAAGTGTTTCAATAAAAATAAATTTTTAAAGAGCGTTGCAAATGTATTTATATTTACCTCTACTTTGGTTGGTTAAGAACTTCGCAGTGAGTTTCTATTGTGTCTTTGATGTTAGATAACAGGAGCATGAAGTCATCAGGATTAGCAAGACTATTTTGTTGTTTTTAGGCCATGCCTAGAAGTACTCAGTGATTATTCTTGGCTCTGTGCTCAGGTGTCACTCACAGCAATACTCAGAAATATGTGATACTGAGGACCAAACCATAATTAGCCATGTATAAGGCAAGTGCTTTAAGTTCTGGATTACCTCTAGCAAGACTTTCTAAAAGAAAATCAGTCAGTCAGAGCTTTGTCATAATTCAGTACTACTGTTCTGTTGATTAATAATAAAATGTCAGTTTGTTGTCTTTCATCTTATGTCATCCTTTTAAACTATACTTTGAATAAATCTTGTAGCATATATAGCACCTTTAATAGAACATACATATAGGACATGCTGACATATTTTCTCACTAATGAGGTATGTAATTAGGACAGAATGCTGTTGGTTTAAAAATTAAAAATAACTGGTTGAATGGAATTATTAAACTTAGCATTATGACATTTGGAGAATATCATGCAATAATTTTGTTTTGGGGCCACACTCAGTGATTCTCAGGAATGACTATTGGATCTGTACTCAGAGATTATTCATGGGGGATTCAGGGTGCCAAATGGAGTGCTGGGGATTGAACACTGGTAAACTGCATGAAAAGCAAGTGCCCAATCCACTGTAATATTCTTCTTGCCTTATACATAATTATTTTAATGATGAAATAGTTGATCTAAGACTACTGTTCACAATCTGATTGTAAGTCGCATCAAATATGGAGGGCAATTTCAATTTGGGACATTTTATTAGTATACAGCAAGAAACTCCTTTGACTATTTTTATTATTTTAAGTTAATTAAAATTAAGTGAAATATGTTTGAATTATTCATCTTTATACAAAATGGAGATCATAGTTCTATTTTATTCCTCAGGACATTCTTATCTAAATTATCAATTAACATGTGAACTGTCAATAACTGTCAATCATGGAGAAAAAGATAGAGAAGGTGTGCTACATATGCATAACTGGATATTATTAAGTCATGAAAAAGAAGAAAATTCTGCCAATTGGAACAGCATGGCTTGTCTTAAAGATATTTTGCTAAATGAAATAAGTAAGATAGAGAAAGACAAACATAGAATATTGCTTATATGTAATTTTGGAAAAAAGCAAAACTCCTCATAAAAATGAGTAAAATAATGAATCTAGGTTTCAGGAGGTCAGGTAATAGGAAAATACTGTTTAAGAATTCAAACTTGAAAGTAAAAGATAAAAAATAGTCCTTTCGAGTAAATATAGAAGATAATGATTAAAGAAAAAATATCTTTATGGATGTAAAAGAACAAATAAGATAAAATATACCCCCTTATACTTTCAGCAATGAACCCACAGATTTAGTTGACTGCCCCTTCATTGGTGATAGTTAATTATTCCTAGATCATTTCACAATTTCCCAGGGGAAAAAAACTTATAAGAAAGTGGAAGTTGTACAAAAATATTAGAGCCCTGACTTTCAGTTATAGAAGGGATAGAGCAAGGGAGACTACTACAGAAAGTAGTAGCCTTGTAATCCACATCTAGGTCCCAAAATCACAACCAGAAACAAGTACGTTTCTAGGAGAGACTCAACAGGGAGAGCAAAAAGCACCATTTATATGAGGCTTTCAGAAAGTTCCCACAGGGTGAACTACACATATTCTCCCCCAGAATGCAACCAACACAATGGAGGAAGCACATAGATTCTCAGGAAGCTTGATGAGTGAAAGGAATTGTCAAATAGAATCTCAAGGTACCAACCAAATCTACACACTCCCAGATAATGACTTTAGAGACAACATGATGGGGATGTTCACTGAGCTCAAAGAAACAATGGTACAGGTATAAGAAAGTATAAGAGCAGAAATGAGATTGCAATCGAAGTAACAGAAATTGAGTACAGCAGGTGAAATAAAAACTCAATTAAGGCCTCATCATCAGAGTAACAGCTGAGGGGGAAATCAGTGAGTTCCAAATGTGATTCAGGAGACATCTAGAAAGCAGAAGATGGTGAAAATGTTTTAACATAAATGAACAGCACACTAGAGAAAAAATGGAATAAGATCAAGAGGAACAACATGAAGTAGGGCTTTATTTTCACAAAATTTTTTTCCTTTGTAATTTTTGAGGGACTGGGGACCTTTGAGCCACACCTGGGAGTGCTTGGGGAACCCTATGGTTCTGGGGCTCAAACCTGGACCTCCTTCATGTAAAACTTTTGGAGACATCTTGTGCGTAGACCTGAAACTTTTTTATTAAAAAAAAAAAACTATTTCAATTGTTTTTTAAATACCTTTATTTAAACATGATTACAGACATGTTTGTAGTTGTATTTTAGTTATATATAAAATAATGCCCCTTCACCAGTGCAACGTTCCAACTACTAATGCCCTCCATCTCTCTTCTCCCCCACCCCTTGCCTGTATTTGAGACAAGCATTCTATTTCTCTCACTCACTACCATTATCATGGTAGTTGTTAATGTAGTTATTTCTCTAACTGCACTCACCACTCTTTGTGGTAAGCTTCCTTTCATGGGCCGGACCTTTCAGCCCTCATCTCTATTGTCTCTGGATATTATTACAATAATGTCTTTAGTTTTCTTAAAACCCATAGATGAATGAGACAGTTCTGTTGTAACAACAATTAAATGCACCTACAGAAAGCCTAAGCTCTACCTCCTTTCTGCCATTGCACACAAAGCTTTAACCATTGACATTTCAATCTTTAAACATTATTATTTTAAAACCCAGAACAAATGTCTCATTGAAGTGAAGTAGAAAGGTCATAACTTGCCATGCAAGCAGCCGATCCAGGACCAAAGGTTGTTGGTTCGAATCCCGGTGTCCCATATGGTCCCCCGTGCCTGCCAGGAGCTATTTCTGAGCAGATAGCCAGGAGTAACCCCTGAGCACCACCAGGTGTGGCCCCCCCCCCCAAAAAAAGAAAGGTCATAACTGTCATCAACTCACCTTATGAGGAGACACCAGAACTACATGGGGTGGTAGCAAAGGAGGGGACACCACTTCATTCTAAAATGAAGTTGACACTTTGACCAAAGGACATGTTAAACTCCTAAGACTTCATGGTGACTGGTTCGTCTTAGATTCTAGAAGGGAAGTCCATTTTTTTCCCAGGTGAGAAATTCTGCTGGAGTCCAACTCTGGGTGAAATAGCATGAATAAGGGCACCACAAGGATTAAGAAAATAAGACAGCCTTTTGAGAAAATAATATTTTCAGTCCTCATAAAAATAGAAATTGAGCTCCCATATAATCCAGCAATACAACTCCTAGAGGTATACCCTAGAAACCCCAAACAACATGCCTCTGTTCATCATAGCACTATCACAATAGCCGGAATCTGGGAACAAACAAGTGCCTGAGAACATATGAGTGGCTAAAGAAACTGTGGTACATCTACACAGTAGAAATCTATGCAGAAATCTATGTAGAAATGTATGCACAGTAGAAATTAAGTCATGAAATTTGCTTAGACCTAAATGGATATGGAAATTAGTATAATGAATGAAATAAGTCAGAAGGAAAGGGATATACACAGAATAATCTTACTCATTTGTGGAATGTAAGAAAGATGAAAGAAAGAATGGTAATACTATCCAGAGACAATAGAGATGAGGACCAAGTATATGGTAGAAAGTTTGCCACGAAGAATGCTGAATGAAATTGGGGTAGAAAAGAGTCCACTATGGCAAAATAATTGGAACTGGTAACTCTGGGCATGAACTGAATGCTGAAAGTAACGTGCATGGTACCCCTTTATTAACAGAGTAAAAAAGGAAAGAACAAGACAGAGAGAGAGAGAGAGAGAGAGAGAGAGAGAGAGAGAGAGAGAGAGAGAGAGAGAGAGAGAGAGGCAAAATGCCTTCCCTATATACAGGGGGAATAGATAAGAGGGAAACCAGAGATATTGGTACCAGGAAGGGTGGTATACATTCTACATTCTATGACTGAAACTCAAGTATAAACAATTTTGTAATCACAGTACTTAAATAAAGTGTTATTAAAATTTAAGAAAGAAAACAGAAGGGGTTGGAATGATAGCACAGCAGTAGGGCATTTGCCTTTCATGGGGCTGATCCAGGATGGACTTCAGTTCCATCCCCCGGCATCCCATATGGTCCCCCAAGCCAGGAACTATTTCTGAGTGCATAATCAGGAGTAACCCCTGAGCGTCACTGGGTGTAGGAAAGGAAAGGAAAGGAAAGGAAAGGAAAGGAAAGGAAAGGAAAGGAAAGGAAAGGAAAGGAAAGGAAAGGAAAGGAAAGGAAAGGAAAGGAAAGGAAAGGAAAGGAAAGGAAAGGAAAGGAAAGGAAAGGAAAGGAAAGGAAAGGAAAGGAAAGGAAAGGAAAGGAAAGGAAAGGAAAGGAAAGGAAAGGAAAGGAAAGGAAAGGAAAGGAAAGGAAAGGAAAGGAAGAAGGAAAGGAAGGAAAGAAAGGGAAGGGAAGGGAAGGGAAGGGAAGGGAAGGAACGAAAGGGAAGGAAGGGAAGGGAAGGGAAGGGTAGGGAAGGGAAGGGAAGGGAAGGGAAGGAAGGGAAGGGAAGGGAAGGGAAGGGAAGGGAAGGGAAGGGAAGGGAAGGGAAGGAAGGGAAGGGAAGGGAAGGGAAGGGAAGGGAAGGAAGGGAAGGGAAGGAAGAAAAGAAAGAAAGAAAGAAAGAAAGAAAGAAAGAAAGAAAGAAAGAAAGAAAGAAAGAAAGAAAGAAAGAAAGAAAGAAAGAAAGAAAGAAAGAAAGAAAGAAAGAAAGAAAGAAAGAAAGAAAGAAAGAAAGAAAGAAAGAAAGAAAGAAAGAAAGAAAGAAAGAAAGAAAGAAAGAAAGAAAGAAAGGAGGGAGGGAGGGAGGGAGGGAGGGAGAAAGGAAGGAAGGGGAAAGAAGAGAGAAGAAAGGAGGAAGGGAGAAAGGAAGGAAGGGGAAAGGAGAGAGAGAAGAAAGGAGGAAGGGAGGAAGGGAGGAAGGAAGGAAGGAAGGAAGGAAGGAAGGAAGGAAGGAAGGAAGGAAGGAAGGAAGGAAGGAAGGAAGGAAGGAAGGAAGGAAGGAAGGAAGGAAGGAAGGAAGGAAGGAAGGAAACAGACCTAATAGAGAAAAGCATGGGGGTCAGGGAGCTCACAGCCTCCTTGAATCAGTGAGCCCTTACTGTCCTTCACCTACAGTATTTATTGTTCAGGACAATCAACATGAGAGGAAGGGCTGCTGCCAAGAGGCAAATACCTATCCAGTACTAATTAAGCCTAAGTTGGTCTTAAATCTCAGAAATGAATGTGTGACAAAGAGAAAGCTAAGGTAAAAGCTCTGAAGATGTCCTCCTCTATGAGAGGTGGCAGATAAAAGACTGAATACAGGACTCAAACCCAATGGGCATTCCTGGCAGGTGCCTGTGTTCAAGTAACTTAAATTAAGAGCCCTCAGCTCTTTTCCTGCTCCTTTCCTCACACTATCAACACTCTAGGTAAACCTGTTTATTACTCGAATGTCTTCATGTCCAATACACTCTGATCACATAGTACTGTGATATGTGCTTATCAGTAGAAAGGTGTTTCTTCTCCTGGAAGGACAGGTCCTTTGCTCCTCTCTCTCTCCTCAGGCACTTTTCTAGGAGGAAGAGGGTCGGATAAGGTCAGCTTTGACCCAGCCTCTCATCCACCTTTCTCTCACTGCTGTTCCCTTCATTCTCTGCATTATTTTCATCTTCAGGGAAAGGTTCAGAGCCTCCTCATTCCCTTCCAGGGATCCACCCAAGTTTGCAGATTTCTACACTTCCTGCAAGTCTGCAGCCCGAAGCCACTAAAGTGTATGCAGACAGGGAGTGGGAGTGGTAGGAGCCTGCCAGCCTTTTAAACCATGGCTTTAAACTTCACTATGAAGGTGGCCTCTCTCCCACCTTGAAACCCTAATTGTAGTGCTCCTGCCATCTGTTTGGAGCTCCAGCCATCTCCATGAAGGCAGAAGCTGTGTCACCCTGGCCTGCTTTTCCCGTGATGCTCATGGAGTCTTTCTTAAAGATCTCACCAATACCAGCCAGAACATAAGGCCATCCTGAGTCACTGGGGCACTAGAAGGAAGAGCAGGCCAGGAGATGGGAAGCCTAGCTCCTGGGTTTCAGCCACTACGTTGATGAGCAAGTAAGAGGAGGATCAGGAGTCAGAAGGGTGCTGACTGCTCTAACCAGAGACCTGGAGATGTCTGTGGCTGGCTGGAATTTTGGCCAAGGTGGCTTTGTCAGATCTGACAATGGTTGCTCCATCACCTAGGATGTACTTGGCTTGATGAGGATGTTCAATGAGCTTAAAGAAACAAGGTTACAGGTATGATAAAGTATGAGAGCAGAAGTGAGTTTACAAATAAAGTAACAACTTGAGGATGGTAGGTGAAATTATGATAGGTGTCTTTCTTAGACCCTGCGTCTTGGTGGGTGAGGAGGAATGATGAGACCACTAACTCCGAGGGTCACCTGAGATTAAATGGGATCTGGGTTACTGAGATTGTCTGCATGCTCAGATGCCTCTAGACAGCACCCTACTGCACAGTGAGGGAGGGATTCTGTTGAGTCCCATATATTGGCCCTTTCTGTCAGTCTTGGTCAGTGCACTAACTCTCCAATTCTAGCTCCTGAACCCAACCGTCCACTTTCCCCAAGGGTTAAAGAATGATGAACTGTGATCATCCACGAGGCACCATGCCGCCTATAAGGCCCTGGATGCAGCCTTTTGTTTCTGGCCATTGACCTGGGCCAACCAGGAAGGATGCCTGGATGCCAGGGAAGAATGCACTTGGTTCCCAAATGTTAAAAGTGTGTCAATGAGCATTTGCTCAATGTCCGCTAGATGGCGCCTCAGTCCTGTGTCATTGCCATGTCAGTCTGCTCCAGGCTGCAGCACGCTATACTGAGACCTAAAAGTCTATTTCTGAGAAAGTCCTTCTGGGGGTCCAGACTCTCACTGCGGGGCTCGGTGCCATTCCTCCCTTACTACTACAGGACTTTCTCTTCATATTTTTCTTTTTGTGGGCACCTCCCAAGCAATGCCTGGGATGCCTTAGGGCCACTCCTAGTTATTCTTGTTCTCCAAAGCCCCGGGTTCAGTGCAGAAGATGCAGTACTTATCAGGCTCTGTGGTGCAAAGGGTTCTTTGGGCCACCCCGTGGTGCTCAGGGGTGTCTAAGATGTTACCAGTGATATTCGGAGGATCATTTGGTGCTGGAGATTTATTTCGGAGTCAGCTTCAACCAATGCAAGTGCCTTAACACCTATACTATCTTTCCAGTCCTCTTCCTGAGGACTTTTTTCTTTTTTCCTTTTATTTTATTTTATTTTATTTTATTTTATTTTGGGGTCACACCTGGCAGTGCTCAGGGGCCACTCCAGGCTCTTCACTCAGAAATAACCCCTGGCAGGCTCGGGAAATCACATGGAATGCCTGGATTCAAACCACCATCCATCCTGAATTGGCTGCATGCAAAGCAAAAGCCCCACTGCTGTGCCATCTCTCCATCCTTTTGAGAGGTTTGCTTGCTGCTGCAGGGTAATCTCTGGACTCTAGAATTCCCAGTCCTCACTCCCACACATAAACATAAGCCATATACTTTGCAAGGGGTTTGTCAGTCTGTCTTCTGATTTGTTCGGGGACACACTCTGTCCACTTGGGGACACTCTTCACTGGGAAGTTTCCATTGGATGAGGGTTTGGTAGTCGAATTTGCTGTCCTTAAAATAGAAGAGAATCTCTTGTTGAATGAAAACTGATCCTCAGAAGCCTGGGGGGCTGACTAATTGTTGAGTTTAGTAGTGAAGCTTAGTTTTTTCCCTTTACAAAAAGCCATAGAGAAAACTGGACGAGCAATGTACTACCATCTTAAATATGGTGGTGTTCTGCTCACCAAACATTATCATAAAAAAGCCATTGGACACAGAGCATCTTCCCCCCAGATGACTTTTTCTTGCTATACACATCTTTCTCTAATATGGTATGAATCCTGATGGGAGAAGTAGAGGTCATGTGCAAGACCTGGTGAGGGGCACAGGGCTGGACATGTTTGTGCATCCTGGACCAATTTTTTCTTCCTGACCCCTTATGTTGGACCTATACTAAGCTCAGTCAAAAGTTTCAGGAAGAGGGGGGAGACTCAGGAGGATTCTGAGGATTGGTAAGGTCTTTGGAGAAATTTCCTGGTGCGTGGAAATGATTCAGTATGAAAACTGTAAGAGGAGAGACTACAATGGAGAGAAGGGTGGGAACTTTGATGAAGGGAGAATGAAGAATAAAAGGACCCACTGGACTCTGCGGGACATAGGTAGAAGCAGTAGCTCAGACGGATGTGCATAGGGGAGCCTGCTGTTGTAAAGAGGTACTGGGCAGGATTTGCTCAGGGCCCTGGGCTTATTCTGGGTAGTGTTGGGGAACCATATCTAGTGCCAGTATTGAATCTGTGTTGGCATCTTGCAAAGCAAGCTGACATAATTAATCACTATACTATTTTGTGCCCCATTTTATATTTACTAAGCAGTCCAAATGCAACCTCAAGTTTGTTTCAGATAAATCTTTTTACATATCCATTCCTTGACTCTGACTCTATCTGACTTTGTGGTATCTAATAGATTTCTAGGACTCAGGTATGACTTCAAGCAGTGTTTGTATTTCATTATATTTCATTATTATATATTCAGATATAATATATTATATATTAATATTAGTATATATTGATATACATTAATATATTAATATTAGCATATATTATTATATAATAAATATTGTATATTTATTTTTATATAATTTATTTTTATAAATATAAACATATTTATAATTTATTTTTATATATTATATATTTAAATAAAATATAAATATATAATCTACTCTCATATATTATGATATATAATAATATGATATATATTTATATAAATTTTATATAATTTATATATAGATATATAAAATATGTATATTATATAAATTTATAGAAATATTGTATATTTATTTATAGATTATTTATATTTGTATAAATATAAACATATTTATGATTTATTTTTATATTATATATTTAAATAAAATATAAATATATAGCTAGGGAAAATTATTGGCAGAAAATGTCCATCAGCACTTTGAAAACAAAAATTGTTCCTCCAGCCTTTCATTGTTTAGAGACCCCCTATGTAGAGATTTTGCGGTAGGCTCCACTTCCCTTCACCCACTTCCTATTGACTATTTCCTGCTGACAACTTCCTATTAACAACTTCCCTTAACCGACTTCCAGTTGACGGTTAACGGTCGCAGGTTGCAGGGGTGGAGATGGGGTGGTTGGAGACAGGATTATATGGGCAAAGCAGGTCTGTTGGGGTTGCTCCAGTCTCCAGGGTACAGCTCTAGTCCAAGCTCTCTTTCTCGCTCTCTTTCGCTCTCCCTCCCTCTCTCTCTCTCTCTCTCTCTAAAGGTCTGTGGACTCTTGGCTCCGGTCTCTCTCGCTTGCTCTAGGTCCAGGAAGCAAACTGGAAGCCCCCTGACACTCATACTCTTCCTCTCCCTTCTTGGCTGTTTTTTGTTTTTGTTTGTTTTGGGGGTGAGGCCACACCTGGCAGGGCTCAGGGGCTACTCCTGGTTCTGCGCTCAGAAATAGCTTCTGGCAGGCTTTGGGGATTATATGGGATGCCAGACATCAAACCCAGGTCCATCCTGGATCGGCAGCATGCAAGGCAAATGCCCTACCGTCATGCTATATCGCTCTACCCTCTACCCTCCCCACCTTTCTTGGCTATTTTAATGCTAGCAGCAACTCTGTCCACACACACACACACACACACACACACACACACACACACACACACACACACACAAAACACACGCCATCGCCATGAAGCAGCAGAGCCAAAAATTAACCACGGCAAGACATGAGCAGGATTTTAAATCAGTAAAGCCGACACACTATGCAAGTATCTAAGTGCTGAGAACTTTTGAGATAGAGATGAAAGAAGATGGAAAGAGAAGGTGGTGGGGTGAGAGCAAGGTTTCCTCACCCAGCTCATTGTGTCAGGACTGGCCGTGGGTCACATTTGGGCTCTTTCAAATTTCAGTAGGTTTAAGAAGTTAATAGCTGCTTCCAAACACTTTCTAAGCCTTTCTATATTGTTGTGCTCAGTGAGGAATACATGTGTAGTATTGGGTTCAAGATAACCGTCGTTTTCTTTCTTGAGGGGGTGGGAATAGTTGGATTTTGTGGACTGGGAGCACATGCCAGTGCTCTGTGCTTGAGTGTTACTCTTGGCACTTTCAGGAAACCCTGTGATGCTGGGACCTGAACCCAGAATTCCAGCATGCATAGTTAACCCAATGAGCTAGCTCAAGGCCCTAGGAAGTCACCCTTTGAACCTACCTCTGCATTTGAAGTTGCAGACAGAACTTATGGTTTCCAGCTCAGAATTGTGCAGGACACGTGGGCCAGAGAATTTGGGATTGGGGCAGAGAAATTTTAAAACCCAAATCCTTTCTCTTTAGAAATGTAATAAGGACCTTGGAAGTGTATGCTTTGACTTCTCTGATGAAGGCCAGAACTTGGGATCTGGCTAGAACTTACTCTCTTCTCTTAAGACTTAGACTTTCTTCTCAATGTCTTTATCTCTGTGTACCAGATGGTTGTACAAAGGATTTATTTCTAAGTAGAATGAGGGGAGCTTGATTCATGCTAGAACCTCAGAGCTGAGTAAAAAAACGTCAGGTCTACTATCTATATCTCCTCAAAGAGTCACTCTGGGCTTGTGTCTGAGGACACCTCTCACCTAATCTGATCTTCTGGGTCTTCTTGCATGCCTAATGGGTTATTAAGTGAGTGGTCTCTAGATTTACTTTCTGAATTACCCTGTCCATGACTCCATAGGCGCACAATACCCTCCTGACATTCATTGGATGTGCTGAACCAACATGGCTACTTGGTGCTGCAACTGGGTGACATTCTCATTCATCAAACTGGGTTAATTTTTACTTTGAGAAGGGCCAGGGTGAGAGCCCAAAGGGCTTGAGCAAGGGAAGGGTGAGATTGGTAGCAGTACAGGAGGGTGAAGAGAGTTAAATCTGTGCAGGGAGCATAGTTTCAGCCTTTTGTTTTCCTTTTCTATTTCCAATTTTAAAGGGACTTCTGATTCAAATGATCAGAATTCCTAAAGATAGAACATGTACCCAGGGACACAGGAGCCTCGGCCTCTTCATTCTACTGACCCTAAAAGGGCATGTTGCCCATCCTACATCTTACCACTGTATATTCCTCTTTCCCCTGATTTCCATAGTTTTTCACACCAGCTTCCGGGCACCTGAACAGTAGTCCTGTCCTGGGCAGCTTGGAGGACTTTCAAGGGAGAGCCTAGAGAAGCAGCTGTGCATTCTTCAGATTCTTCTTTCATCTTGTGAAATAATTAAGTTGGAGATGGAGAGTAGAGTGAATAAGGCACTTACCTGATATACAGCTGACCCATGTTTGATTCTTGACATTCCATTGACATCCATCTTGACATCCCAACCACCATCAGGACACCCCCCAAACATCACTAGATTTAATCTCTTCCCCCCCACCAAAAAAAAGAAATCTCAAACTTGTTGCTGGTTGGGTCGTGGTTCTCCCTTCTGTAAACCTGGGGAATAGATGTCTTTTTTCTCTCATGCCTGCTCCTTTCCACCTCTCAAATACCTTGAGGCCTGTGTCAGAACTGAAAAGACAGGGAGGGAGGATGAACAATAGTAAATAAGGATTTACTAAGAGGGCAAGAAGAAGGGCAGAACATGGCTGTCATCTTCCTGCAGCCACAGCCAATATACTTTCATATTTCCTGCCTCGACCTATAACACACCTACCCCTACAAGGTTCCCCAGGCTTTCTCATTTCAGGAGGGAGCACAGGACTTGCTGATGGTCTTAATAGTATGTAGTGGGAGGGGGAAGCATATGTGTCAGGCTCCCAGGGAAGGAAGATGGGGATCAGAATGGAAGATTGCAGAGGCTGGATTTGGGGTTGACATTGAAGCCATTGCCATATTCCCTGCCAGATCTCTTTACCAAAATTGGTCACTGAACATAGAACATGGATGTGATCAAGAAGATGGGGCGAGTATAGCTGATATCTACATTTCTGTAGTTTTCTTCCAATTTTCAACCCTTCCTAAATCCATTGCTACCTCCTCTTTGCATCTCCTTTTATTCTGCTTAATATTTTGAAATAAAATAGCTTCATGTAAGTAAATTTATTTTGAGAAATGTGAGAAGAAATAGATGAAGAAGGAAGAAAAGGGAGAGAAATTTTGTGTTCAAAGGACACTTCTTCAGTTGAGATGTGGCCAGTCTTTGGGATGGAAAATGAATTGCTTCTCTTTTCCCCTCAACACTTTCAAGAAAAGCTTCTTGGGAAAATCAACAGGGTGTAAGCTCCCTCAGGCTACTTGCAACCCTGCAACCACTCACCTCCATGAACCTGTTATTGACTGTTAGGAAAACCATACCATGTGTCTTCTTAACTTTTGGAGAGGGACCCATTCTCTGCAGCCTCTGTCAAATGGACCCACAGATGCTACTTTGGAGAAGATGAGATGAGGTTATGGACATCCAGGTCCTGAGCTAGTTCTCCTGTGTATGTTTTCCTTTAGGTCTGCATTTTCTGATAGATGGAGTAGAAAGTTTTCAATTTTCTCCTTTTCCAGTTCAGGAGGAATTTTGAAGAAAATTTGAGGGTTTAGGAGCTGGGGTGAAATACATTGCAAGCTTTTAGAAATGAGAAACTCTGAGTCCCCAGGCATAGGGAAGATCATGATGAAGTCTCCTCCC
Source organism: Suncus etruscus (assembly GCF_024139225.1). NCBI lineage: Eukaryota > Metazoa > Chordata > Mammalia > Eulipotyphla > Soricidae > Suncus > Suncus etruscus. The sequence goes on from NC_064858.1 coordinate 17,862,794, forward strand.
CACTCTGATCCTAGTAATCTATTTCCTGGACTCTTATCCTTTTATCCATGCAGTGTCTGTGACATGTTCTCACCTACAGAGCCCACTTTCAGGTGGCTAAGTGAATGGATCTATTGATTTGTGTTCTCAGGCAGATTATTGGTTTTAGCTGCCAATCATTCTTCATCTGTGATGTAGGAATTGATCCTCTCTCCCTCTCTTTCCTTTTGGACACTGTTGTACTATTCTTACTGAAAAGAGTGCTTGTATGAAACTTTCTCCCCTTTCTGTGTTCATGTCCAGAGCAATCAGTTCCAACTATTGCCTGAACTTTTATATGTGGGATAACATAGAGAAGAAACCAGTAATTTCAGGTCATTTGTAAACACTCATGGCCTTCCATACCTTTACACTCTGCCTCTACCCAAAAAGAAGTCACACCTAAGTTCCCTTGCATATTTTCAGAAAGAAGCATTTCAAGAAAGTGAAGGCAAACCCCCACAATGTCCCTGCCTTTTTTCTTTTTTGTTTGAAAAATGTTTCATCAAAATATGTAATAGAATCTCCTACACATCAACTCCAAGTTCACAAACAGAAACTGGAGATCCTTATGATGGTAAATGCCTCTGGAGAAAGAGATGGAAGTGAAGTGAGGAGGGAAGCTGAGACACAGAAACAGAGTTCCTGGTATAACCCTGCAGAGGTGAAGGTTGGATTCTCTCGAATCTCTTTCACATTTTAGTACTTCCTTTTTCCTGGTCGTACTGGGACTGAGGACTGTGGAGAGGCATGATTGTGAGTCAGGAGGGGTTGAGTCCTTCGAAGTCTTTAGAAGTCCCTAAAGATTGGAGGCACGGAATATGAGGAGGGAGTGAAAGTGATAAAAAGATAATCATGAAATTTATGGTCTCTGGCCTGTATGAGGGATGGGGGAATGTCACAGAAGTTACTGAAGAGCCAATGTAAACCATCCCTAGTTACATTAGGATGAAGTTCCATTGACTGAAGATACATGTATCATTTCCTCTCTCTCTCAGCTTGGCCTGTATTTCTGTTCTCTTTTTCTCTAATCCATGCTCAAGTCTTTCTGTTTCTGTTGACAGTTAAAGAACCTCAGGAAATTGAAGACATATATGGGGACCCAGAGCTGCCACTTTCTGCCACCCTATTTATGAACAAGGTTATTAGTACTGGGGAGGAGGCATTGCCACTTATCTCTATTGCCACTTCCTGTAACTTCTGCCCTTGGCTTGTTTGCAACCTCCTGTGGGAGACCCCCCGACCCTCGGGGGTGTGGAAATGAAGGTTGCTAGTTATTAGTGGGTTCACTCGAGCAGAACCGACCTGTAAAGAAGAACTAGAGAAGTTAGTAAAAAGGGCCCTCAGGACAACGCATGCTGTTCAAAAAGGGATTTATTGTCGGGGGGAATCAGCTTTTAAGGGCTGAAATACATCAGAGGGTGTTACAAGTTTTCTACCAATTACAATTGTGAGCACTCATTAGCATAAGCTGGGGGCAGGTAATAGGGAGGGGCAAAGAGGTAGACCTGAGCACATGTTTATACTAAGAGAGTTTATATAGAAAACACAAGATCCAAACAGAGTCCCACAAATTCCACTCAGCAAGCACAAATAAAACATCAGCTGTAATCCTAGTAACCTTTTGCTAACACAAAGACAAGTGGCTCTATATTTCTCTTTCTGGCTGGATGTATTGAGCTGCTTTGAATTACTTTAGTATTTGTCTATTTCCTTTGTTCTCAAGGCATGGGCGCCTTTGGTCACGTGGGTGACCAGATTAGGAATTACTGAGGTGTCCTATGTTCTAAGTTTCATTAGCTAGGCTCCCCACAGTTCCCCCTTTTCTATAATAATAAAAGAAGAGCAAAATGGGTGAAGTGCCTGTTTTAGGTCGCTTTGGTGGGCTTCCAGTTCTGGACATGGCAACAAGAGACCAAATTAAAAGTTTTTGCGCGCAAAATATTAGGAATGCCATGTTTGCACCCAGACACTGGCACCAAGCTATCCCCGTCATGAGCATCTCCACAGCCAGGAGCAGAGCAAGCAGGGGCGTTTAGCCAACTACTCAAAACTCCTTAAAGCTCAGAGGTTTATCCATGTCTTCAAGTCCTTCGGGGTGCGTTTAAGAGAGCCACTGATATTGATATTGGCTCCCCACACTTGTTCCTCCTTTTTATTTATTTATTTATTTTGGTTTTTCGGGCCACACCCATTTGATGCTCAGGGGTTACTCTTGGCTGAGCGCTCAGAAATTGCCCCTGGCTTGGGGGGACCATATGGAATGCTGGGGGATGAAACCGTGGGCCTTCCTGGGCTACACACCTTACCTCTAGCACCACCTCCCTGTTCCTTCTAATCACAGATGTCCTTAATGAAACACATCTCATCCTATCAGTGACTTAAGTTGACTTCAAGTCACTTGACTTTTTGAGGCACAATTGTAAATGGGGCTGTTTTTCAATACCTCTTCTCTTTGTATATAGAAAAGCCATAGATTTTATTTTGTAGACTACCATTGAAAGCAAGAGATATTTAGCAGGGCCTTGGAAGAGGGAAGGGAACTGAGAGCTTGACAATTCTTTGATTACCTCTTGTCTCCTCTCCCCAGATTCTGTTCAAGAAAACCCTGCACTATCTTCTAGCATAATGAAGGCTTTGGTTGCTGAGAAGCCCTCTGGGAGATAGCTCAGAGAGACAGATCCCAGGAAGTTTTCTGAATATATTTCCTAGCTGTCAGGTATAAAGATATTTGAGAAATAAACAACTTTAGTGGAGAGTTGATAGAAGAATGATAAAGATCTGAAGGCTCTTAATTTCTTAAAAATGGGACAGAATACTTCCAAAAGGGTGTATATTCAGCGCCTAAGATCAATAATGCCTAATGTAGGAGTAAAAAAAAGAAAGATTCTAATCCCCTCCACCAGAGATATGGGACCTCCTTTCCAGCCTTCCTTCAGCCGTCTTCTGGGTTCCAAATGCCATCAATGTTTGTCTGCCCTTTGGGGGCCAGCCAGTGATGTGTTGGAGAGGAAATAGGGAACCTCACTTCTTAATCCCTTTCACCAAAAGCAAATGGGGCTGTGTGTTTGGGTCTTTGCTCAGCCTCCTCCTGGGTCCCAGTGCCATAGTTGATCCTTTGTTCCTAGGGACAGTCAGACCTTTCTGTGGGCAGGAACCAGGGGGGCTCCTGTCCTAATCCCCTCCACCATATGGAACAGGGCCTCCTTACCAGCTTTATCTCAGTCTTCTCACTGTTTGTCTGTTCTTTGGGGCCAATCATGTTTGTGCTGGAGAGAGACTAAGGAACCTCACTTCTTTTTTTTTTTTTTTTTTTTTTTTTTTTTTGTGGTTTTTGGGTCACACCCGGCAGTGCTCAGGAGTTATTCCTGGCTCCAGGCTCAGAAATTGCTCCTGGCAGGCACGGGGGACCATATGGGGCGCCGGGATTCGAACCGATGACCTCCTGCATGAAAGGCAAATGCCTTACCTCCATGCTATCTCTCCGGCCCCTGGAACCTCACTTCTTATCCCTCCCACCAAATACAAATGGGGCTGACTGGGTCTTTGCTCAGCCTCCTTCAGGGTCCCAGTACCATTGTTGATCCTTTTTTCCCTGGGGACATTTAGGCCAGTGTCTGGGCAGGATCAAAGATATTCTCATTCAAATCCCCTCCACCAAGCAGAGCAGGGTCTCCTTACCGGCCTTGCCTCAGCCTCCTTTCTGGTCTCAGTGCCATCACTGTTTGTCAGCCCATTGGGGCCAGCAAGGGTTGTGTTGGGGAAAAAATAGGGAACCTCACTTGTTAATCCCTTCCATCAAATGCACATAGGGCTGTCTTTTTGGTTCTTTGCTCAGCCTCCTTCCAGGTTCCAGTGTCATTTCTGATCCTTTGTTCCCTGGGGACAGTCAGGCCTGTGTCTGGATGGGAACAGGGATACTCTGTCCTAATCCCCTCCACCAAGTGTGAATGGGGCCTCCTCTCCAACCTTCCCTCAACTGGAATTCATGTATTGAACCTCACTGAGCCCTCACCGGGTGACTCACCAGGAGGCATTTCACTACTCGTTCCCAGTGACATCTCAGGATGTAATAAAAATGTTAGGCCATATCAACAAGTCCTCACCACCAATGTGTATCATTCATATTAGTACGGGGAAGGAGAGCTTTGAAGGTACACAGGGCACTTGATCTTTACTCCACTTTTAGACTCATTCTTTTGTAACCAGAGCTTCTCTGATCAATGGTTGAGACTGTTCAAATATTGTTATCCATTGAGTACCAATATCCAAGTGTCTGTTCATCTCCTCTTCAACATTTTTAATAGGATCATAGGTTTCCTTGTTGCTGATATGTGTGTGCTTTACATATTCTAGATATTAATTCTTCATTTGGGGACATAGGTAGTGTACTGGGTATCAAACTTTTGGCCTTAAATATGTTAGTAATGTTTTCTACTACTTTGACTGTTTCCCTGGTTACATTTCTCTTTTTAGTTTCAGTATTCTTTGGTAAGAGTACTCACCAGGAGTCTACAAAACTAAGGTACAGAGAGCACGAGAGTAGAATAGCTGGAATAATATGCAGCATATGAAATGCTAGTGATTTCAAACTCATAGCTGATGCCTGCGCAGCAGGACTCTACCACTGAGCTGTCCTCATTTTTCAGAGCAGAACATACTCTTCATTTTTTTTTATTGGTTGATGGTGTGATATATAAATAGGTATAACATTTTCTCTGGCATGATTACCTCATTTAGCATACATCTATTTGTTTTTTATTTTAAGTTAAAAGCTTGAATCTTTAATACATTTAGTTAACATGTTCTTTTTTAGATACAATTACTGAAGATTCAATTACACTTTTTCTTTTTTTTTTTCTTTTATGTTATTTTGGGCCCCACCTGGCTATGCGCTCAGAAATCGCTCCCACTTTGGGAGGACCATATGTGACACCAGGGGTTAATGCGTGCAAGGCAAACACCTTGCTGCTAGTGCCATTGCTCTGGCCCCTTAATTACACTTTTTCAAGATTTTTTTCCACATTTTTTGTATTATTGGGGGTTTTATTTTTAAATAATTTCTTTGTACACTACTACCCTTTACCAGTGCATCTTTTCTGCCACCAATGTCTCCCATTTCCCTCCCACCCCTCCCACCCCTCCCGCTCTGGTATTGTGGTTTGCACTATTGTCAATGAGGAGATGCCATGCATATCACTTTATCTCCTTTCAGCACCCAGTTCTTGTCCAGAGCGATCAGTTTGAACTGCCATTGTCATGGTTGTCAGTGCATGTAGTGCTTTAAAATACACTCACCACTCTTTGTGGCAAGTTTCATATCATGGCCCTCAATTTCTATTATCTCTAGATATTATTATCAAACTGTCTTTTTCTCTTATATCCCACATATGAGTGAGAATATTCTATGTCTATCCCTCCTCTCTGATTCATTTCGCTCAGCATAATAATCTCCATGTCCATCCATATATAGGCAAATTCCATTACTTCATTTTTTCTAACGGATGCAAAGGAGTTTTTTATTCTTTGGGTAACGCCCGGTGGTGCTCAGGGGTTACTCCTGGCTCTGTACTCAGAAATCACTCCTGGTAGGTTCAGCGGACCATATAGGATGCCGGAATTCAAACCACCATCCATCCTGGATCAGCTGTGTGCAAGGCAAAAGCCCTACCATTGTGCTATCTCTCCAGCTCCTGCATAAGATTTTTCTGCTGTTAGCTACTTAACACTTTTATCATATAAAAGCAGCATCAGTCACTACTAATATCTCTTCAAAAGTCAATTCTAACCCTAAGGGGAATGGAATGGGTATTGTCTATTTCTTACAAGCATGAGAAAAAAGCATTAACATCAGTTGAAACTTAGTGATTTTTTTAAAGCATCTCCACTGTCGCCAATAATTTCCAAAATTATTTTCTAAATGCTAAACAGAAAAAAGACTTAAACTAATGTTTATTAGAGTAAATAGTAATCCAATCTTGTTCATGTTTTTGTATTGTTTTGGGTATTTTTATTTGGGGGCCATACCTGGCTGTGCTCAGGACTTACTCCTAGTTCTAGCATAGGGATCACTCCTGGTGAGCTAGGGATAAAAACCTGGGTCAATTACATGCAAAGAAAGCACCCAGCCTGCTATATACCATCATTCAGTCCCCTGAAAAGTAACCTAATGTTTAACTAATGTTCAGAATAGGAAACAATGGCTTTAGGTTAAACATTCAGTTTTATACCTGAGTGACAAGTAAACACAAGATAACAGGTGTCCTGGTTTTGTCCCTTTATCAAGCCTGGCATATTCAGTATTTTTCATGTTTCATCTCAGGGCCAAATGCTTAAGACTGGTTGTTACTTACAACTGAAAAATATGACCTGCCCTTGTCTATTATCCTCAATGATTAACCTCATTGATTAACCTCAATATTCAAGTTTCAGGCACACAAGGAGACTGTAGGTACCATATCACCATCAGTTTATGATAGTAACAACTGAAGATATTAGGGGCCACTTATTTAGAACAGAAAGAACCATATCATGTCTTCTAAGGTTTATCTTTTCAGATAAATATTACCACTGGACCTTATTATTTGAGCCTTTGAGTACAGTTTATTAGAACATCTCGAGGGGCTGGAGCAATAGTACAGTATGTGGGGTGTTTGCCTTGCATGCCCCTGACTCTGGTTTGATCCTCTAACACCCCATAAGGTACCTTAAGCCCTCCAGGAGTGATCCCTTAGCTGGAGCCAGGAGTAAACCCTAAGTCCAATCAGATGTGACCCAAAGACAAAAGTAAAAATTACCATTATGAATTACCAGGTGAATCCTTTTAAAGAGTTTCCAACCATGTTTACAAAAGGGATGCCCTTTACAGATAAGGGCTATTTCAATAAGTCAATGCACTCCTAAGCCACAGACTTAACTAAAACACATGACTCACTAGGTTCCAGGAAACAAAAGTTTGGGTGTTAGATTACACTGGAAAATAAAGACCAAAATTAAGCACTTGATTCAATGGGGTTGTTTCAATTTAAGGCCAACAGGAAATTGTCACCAATGAATTCCAAACATTTTTTATGTAATGAACCCATTAAAAAAATCATCCACTAGTCCCAAAGATTATTTGAGAACTTAGCTGGCTCTTTCAGGCCTTGCTCAGGCTCTCAATTTGCAAAGAACTTAAGTGATAGCAGCACCTGCTGAGTGCTGATACCCAATGCTGCCATTCATTGTCATTGCACTGTCACAGAAGCCAACTTCCCCCAGGCTGCTAAGGGCTGCTCACTGACAGAGAATAGCAAGTAAACAAGCCACTACTACTTCACATATGTAAGAAGACAGTCCAATTTAAGGGGTTAGAAGAATGTTTCTCAAAGCAGGCTAACCCTTATCCTCACCCTACTAGGTGTTAGAATAATATAGTGTATTATACCTTTGGGTGCACTGACCAAGGAGTTGTCTTCCTTTTTTTTTTTTTTAATTTTTTATATAGTTTTCTTAAAGATGATTAGATTTCCAGAGGGCTGCTGAGTGGTTTGGGGTTGGGTTGAGCTGGGTTGGTTTTTTGTTTTTGTTTTTTTTTTTTTTCCTGAGATGATGGAAGTAGGCCAAATTTTGGAAGCTTTAGGTTAGAATGAGATGTGAGCATCAGTATGGTACATTCAGTGCCTCCTACCACACACCCCAAGTCTCTCAGGGCAGTGCATCACGCATATGCTACTGGGGCAGTAGGCTGCTTCCCATCTGAGTAAGCCAAGGTCAAGGGCCTGGAACATTTTGATCAAGGAGCAAATAAGTGTCTCTTATTTGGGAGGTGACCTTGTGGAGGTTAGAGATAGAGGTTAGGATGGAAGTCAGTTTCTGGCCCCACCCCCCATATTTACCTGAGCCCCACCAGGAATGATCCCTAAGAACAGCCATGAAGAAGCCCTAAATATTGTTGGGTGTAGTCTAAAACCTTAAAAGGCTACCTTGCCTTACCGCAGTGATTCTCATTTATTTTCTGTCATGCCTTCCTAGGAAAAAGAAAACATTTTTCGCAGCCCCCGCGTGACTGTAAATAGTATCTTTATTAAAAAATACTTTAACCTGCAAAACAAAAATATATAAAATAATTTGAACTGATTTTTTTTTTAATCAGAGGTGATGTCTCGATTAATGGCTACAATGAGCGCGTTTTGTAATGTATAGCTTTTCGAAGCGGGGTTTGAAGCAGGACACAGCAACTCTCGGTTCCAGAGACATAGAGAGACATAAACACGGGGCTTAGTTTGTTGTAGCAATGGTTGCAGAGCTTTTACAAACATGCCCCCCTTTACAGAGCCTCGGGCACGCCGCACTATTTGAGAAGCACTTCCTTACAGGAAAGGATATGTGCAGTGAGATGCTCAGGGTTAATGGTGGACTGACTCTCCTGACTCAATTTGTTTTCCCAATACTTAACATTGCATTGTAGTATGACTTTTCTTGCTCTTCCCATTTCCCCACAAGGCAGAAACCTGCTTCCTATCTAGTAGCTCTGCCTTTCAGCTTTGGCTATCTCCCGAAGCCTTTTTCCAAAGGTTCGCCCAAATAAATATTCTGAACCAATTCCATTTTTGACATCTTTTCACAGAACCCCCAAATTAACACAAATAGTGATAGAAGGGGCCAAGAAACATGTTGATCATGAGAAGATGAGGTTCAATTTCTGAGATAACTTCAGTTAGTGCCTGTTGTTAGTGTCTGTTGTTGAACAGACAGAGATAGGGAAGGGGTTAAGGTGTTTGCCTTGTACATAGCCATTCCCTTTGAATCCTGGCACTGCACATGGTCCTTCAAGCCCTGTCAGGAGTGATTCCAGAACAGAGACAAAGCCCTAACCCACAGCTGGTTGTGATTCCCCAAACCAAACCCCAAATTAACTAAATGTTTAAAAACTTGAAAAAGAGATTGTGCTGGGGGGCTGAGGGAGATTTGAGTGGCCCAGGATGGCTGACTCAATGCTCACTACTTTTCTGAATATGACCTGGGAAAACAGAGACTGGACCCTGCAGGTGTGGTGATTTAACTTTTGGAAAATATGGGACTTATCATAAGGCCTCTAAAGACAGTGGAGCTTAGTTGCACTAATGTTGTGTATCAGGATGATGACAAATGGATGACAGTACCTAAGTTGGTAAGAGTCAGTCAGTGGGCTACTGTACAGCACATGTATTGGCTTATTTCCTAGAGCAGAACCATCAGAGAAGTGCAAATAGAGCTGGAATGCTCCATATTTAATACATTGTAGTCTGCTTTGTCAAAGACAGAATCGCATGGCTTCATCTGGTTGAAAAATCCTGGGACCCTGAAACATGGTCTGGGGGGCCCTCCTGAGGCCAAGCCTGAGGATGTCTAATCTACAAATACCCTGCCCAGCCCTCGAGGGACCACTTTGCCCTTAAAAGTGTTAGCACAAGCCTTACTTTGTAAGACCCTGTGGGTGCTTCTCTCCCCACAATCAGAAGTGCCCTTCCAGAAACAGAAAAACAAGAATTCATGATTCAGGGTTTTTTTTTTCAGGAAAAGCTTAGGACTTTTTTTTTTCCCCCTCGGGGTTTTCTCAGGCCTTAAAAAAAAACTTTTTTATAGAGATGACAATTTCTTGTTTCATTTATCTCTTTGTTTATATCCCATCAGATTTTTATTTTGTTTTGGGGTCACACTCTGCAGTGCTCAATGGTTACTCCTGGCTCAGCATTCAGGAAATCACTCCTGGGGGTGCTTAGTTGAGGGCAGTGGAAGCTAGTTACTTGCAAAGGTATCAAAAAACTTAGAATTGTGTGGAAAATGTTATGGTTACCCTTTGTAGAGAATATTTTCAATCTTGGGGCCAGAGCAATGGCACAAGCAGTTGGGTGTCTGTCTGTCTTGCATGTGTTGATCTAGAACGGACTGCGGTTCAATCCCCTGCATTTTTACCATACAAATTACTTCCTGGTTTTAAGATGTCTACATGAGTTCCCTCCGCTCTTCCAAATACCCATTGGGTCGACAGATCAGAGAACTGTGCTGCATGTGTTTAGAGGGAAAAAATATGGGATTCAGAAGAATATAGTTCAGCCTTACAGCTGCTAAGGATGTTGGCAAAGTGTGAACTGATAACCATACTTGAGAAATGTCTTAAGATTTTTAAATTGTTTTCTGAAAAGCATTTTAGCAAAAATAATAAGAAGAATGTCTGGCCCAGTTTCCAAGCCTCGATGAAAACAAAGAGGAAGAAAATACTTCTGGGTCATAGTCAGAGGGCCTTCAGAAGACAGACCCCTATCCTCTTCAGAAGTCCTTATTGGAAATGAAAGCATTAAAAAAACTAATAAGAAACAGACAACGTTTGAAGTACTCAGAGAAAAAGTTGTGAACTTCATTGACAACCTAGTGAGAGAACACCTTCTGCCCTGAGACCCAACTTCTGCATGAGGTGGTATACTTCAGTACAGCTCATGTCCTTTATGAGCACTTGAATGCTGCTCCAAGAATCGTGCTCCATGTTGCACTCAACAACCCTTATTATTTATCTCAAGAATGAAGCACTGAAAAGTGAAGACTGCTGCATTCTAAATGTTGCCCCCGACATTAGTATAGCATATAAACTTCACCTAGAGTGTAGCAGGGATAATCAACCTTGTGGACTGGTCAGAGGCTTTTGCGACAGTTGTGATAGCTGCTGAACAAATGGACACCAATTCTGTAACCTCAGAAGAAAGGAATGAAATCATTCGTGCTCAGTTTATTAGAGAAGTTTCTGAACTAGAAATTTTAGGATTGGTAAAACCTACCAAACAGAAGACTGATCATGTGGCAAGGTTAACATAGAGAGGCTGCTAGAAAATAAATTGGGGATATCAGACTGGTCATCTTTAGCTCAGGAGGAAAGAGGAGAGTGGTCATATTTACCTGTCATTAAAAGAAAAGTATTTTGAAAGAACTGTGAACCTATAAGGGATGTTCAACCAGAAAAATATTAAAATACCTTTTTGAGTACTTCAGAATTCAGCATATAAAGTGACTAAATTGTGATGAAACCTTCCCTTTCCTTTTAGCATCAGAGCAGCAGGAGGGAAAATGAAGGACCGATCTCATAAAAAGGATTTAGTGGATGTAGAGTAGAAGCTCTGATGGAGAATGGTGAGGGTCTCTCTGATAAAAACCAGGTTCTCACTTATCCCAACTTATAGTTACAATCGAAACTTTGGAGCAGAAACGTACCTGGTCAGAGCTTATACAGAACACCACTCACAATCCTGCATGAAGTTCTTTCTGGAACGTCATAGACTGTGTCTGTTGTGGATCTGGATGGCAGAACTGGGTCATGGCTGGGAAAGTAACCAGAAGCTTCAAAAAGAGATTATAAAGGACGTTGGAACATTTACCAACTCCTACTAAAAATATGTTGGAGGAGAGCAGAGTACTTCCAATTATTCAACATTGGTCTAGGACCATAACTGCTGCTCCTCATTTTAGTGAAGGAGATGGCTATTCCAGGGAAAATACAGCTCGTGCTCACACACCGCTCAACACTTCTGATCCTTCCACCAAGCTAAACAAAACAAACCAAAAAAGAAAACCTTCAGTTCCATAGGACTGGCCTGAAGTACAAAATAATGATTTTTTTTATTTGAACACAAAATAAATATATGGGTGTTTTCTTTCCTTTCCTCTAACTTTCCCTCCTTCCTAACTTCCCTTCTTCCTACCTTTTCACCTTTCTTCCCTCCTTTCTTCCTTCCTACTTTCTCTTTCTATCCTCTTTCTTCCTACCTTTCTTTCTTCTTCCTTCTCTCCTTATTCTTCTCTTCACTTGCTTCTTTCTCACTGGAGGAGACTGTCTCTAAGACTCCCACCTCATTACATGTATCACCTGGTCCTGATTTTCTACACCCTCCCTCCAGCCCCCATTAACTCCCTGAAGCAACTGTTAAGTCCTTCCATGTAGAATCTGTCCTGATCCTGCAGTTATAAGGAGCAGATATTGAGGCATTCTTTTTCTCTGCCCTACAGACCTATGCTCAGATCTCTGAACAATGGGCAAAGGTGATGGTGGTCATCGCTATCCCATACATTCAACTAGGCAACACTAAGCAACCACATACAGGTGAGAGACACAACCATGAAACACCTGATGAATCAAAGTCTCTGAAAAAGCTCAGACACAAAACCCATGCTAGGAGCTCAATAATCAGGAGAGAAAATAGGGCAGGAATAATAGAAGATTCCTTTGGTTCCAAGTTTCTTCTCTTATCAACAGTGAACCTGAAAACACATTTGATCTTAACATCCCAATCACTGCCTTCAAAAGTTGAGGCATTCTAGAAGGAAGGCAGAGAGCAATGGCACAGAGACCTTTTCTTTAGATTTGGTGGAAGACATCAATGTAGGCAAGAGTTACCAGGGTATTGGGTGAATAGTTTTTCCCACTCAGTGGGTGGCTCTTGTATCCTGGGCACTATTTCCTTTGAGGTGCAGAAGCTTCTCAGCTTAATGTATTCCCATCTGTTATCTCTGCTTCCACTTGTTTGGAGAGTACTGTTTCCTCCATAAAGATGCCTTTAGTCTCAATGTCATGGTGTGTTTTACTTACCTTTTGTTCTAAATACCTATAGTTTCAGGTCCAATATCAAGGTCTTTAATCCATTTGGATTTTACCTTTGTACATGATGTTAGCTGGTGGTCTGATTTCACTTTTTTGCAAGTGGCTAACCAGTTGTGCCAACACTACTTATTGAAGAGGTTTTCTTTGCTCCATTTAGGATTTCTTGCTCCTTTATCAAAAATTAGGTGATTGTATGCCTGGGGAACATTCTTTGAGTACTCAAGCCTATTTGTCTGATCTGAGGATCTGTCTTTATTCCAATACCATGCTGTTTTGATAACTATTGCTTTGTAATACAGTTTAAAGTTGGGTAAAGTAATGCCTCCCATATTCCTTTACCCAAGGATTGCTTTAGCTATCCTAGGGTGTTTATTGTTCCAAATGAATTTCAAAAGTATTTAATCCACTTCTTTGAAGAATGTCATGGGTATCTTTAGAGCAGGGGTCTCAAACTCGCAGCCCATGGGCCACAAATGGCCCTCCATACAACATTTTGTGGCCCTGCCCTAGAGGAATCTTTTTTTGTTTTGTTTTGTTTTAGTTGTTTGGGTCACACACACCCCATATTCAAAGCTTACTGCTGACTTTGCATTCAATGATCACCCCGACTTTGCCTCCTGCGGCCCCCAGGTAAATTGAGTTTCAGACCCCTGCTATGGAGGGATCACATTAAATCTGTACAATGCTTTGGGGAGTATTGCCATTTTAATGTTAATCCTGCCAATTTATGAGCAGGGTATGTGCTTCCATTTCCAAAATATACAAGGTGCTGTCAGAACTTTACAAGAAAAAAACAACTAATTCCATCAAAAAATGGGGAAAAGAAATGGACAGACACTTTGCCAAAGAAGAAATACAAAATGCCAAAGGCACATTAAAAATGCTCCACATCACTAATCACCGGGGAGATGCAAATAAAAACAACTATGAGGTACCATCTCATGTCACAGAGGCTGGCACACATCACAAAGAATGGAAATAAGTGTGCTGGCAGGGATGTGGAGAGAAAGGAAGTCTTATTCACTGCTGGTGGGAATGTCGTCTAGTCCAACCTTTATGGAAAGCAATATGGAGATTCCTCCAAAAACTGGAAATTGAGCTCTTATATAATCCAGCTATATACCACTCCTAGGGATATACTTAGAAACACAAAAATACAATACAAAAATCCCTTCCTTACACCTATATTCATTGCAGCACTATTTACAATAGCTAGACTCTGGGATGGAGAGAAGGGAGATTTGGGACATTGGCGGTGGGAATGTTGCACCAGTGAAGGGGGATGTTCTTTACATGACTGAAACCCAACTATAATCATATTTGTAATCAAGGTGCTTAAGTAAAGATATTAATAGAAAAGAGTTATCAGGGCTGTGGATCATAGTGTTGAGACTGTGGTTCTTTACAGTCAAACTTTGAGATCGATCTGTATTGAAAAGTCAGCATTTGTGGGCAGAGAGAATTTGGGCAGATTTCACTTCAACTCTAAAGTGTCAGGAAAATTTGTAGACCCGGTTGCCTGGTTCCACATCACATTTTCTCTCTGACATTGCAAGAGAACAAAATTCTCATTGCACTTACCACTCCTGATTCTGCTCTACTGCTAGGATGATTTTTGTCCAAGTCCTCTATCATGGCAGTTGAAACTGTCTGAAGTCAGAAGTCAGTTGCTAGAGGTGCACAGGGTGAGATGCTCTTAAACAGTTGGAAGATGTTCTTACCAGACGTTCTACTGACACATTGGCACCATCCCACCCATAACTGTCACCAAGAAGTCTGCTCATCCTCTTCACCCCCTCTTTGTCTCCACGGGTGAGCAAAAAATATGGAATGATGGAATATTGTTCTTCAAGTGCTTTGACTTTCTCAAGAACCCTCGGCCCTCCATGAAGAACTCTGCACTTTACTTCATAGGCATTGCTGTGCTTTTGGCCAGCCTCTCTCCACTCCAGCAGAGGCTCCTTCGATGACTTTGTGAGAAAGGCTAAGCCTGGGTTCTGCAATAGTACACCAGGTGAACACCTTTACTCATTCAAGGTCCAGTGACCGGGCTTCAGATTCTTATTGGAAAGGAGGAGGAATGGGCAGCAGTGTGCCTGTGGCCCAGTTCTGTGTGGGACCTTCTACGCTGTTTGCACTGCTGAGGAGGAGTGCCATGTACAATGGAAAGCAGGGGTCCAGAGATAGGACAGCAATTAAGGTCTATACATTCATTACACAGGGCTGAGGCTGGCTTGATTGCAGACACAATACATTTCCTCGAGCAATTTAGGTACAGTCCTGGAGACATCCAGTGCAACTTTCGTGGGAGGCCCCCGACCCTCGGGGGTGTGGAAATGAAGGTTGCTAGTTATTAGTGGGTTCACTCGAGCAGAATCGACCTGTAAAGAAGAACTAGAGAGATTAGTAAAATAAGCCTTCAAGACAACGCATGCTGTTCAAAAAAGGGAAGTTTATTGTTGGGGGATCAGCTTTTAAGGGCTGAAACACGTCAGAGGTATTACAAGTTTTCCACCAATCACAGTTACAAGCATTCATTAGCATAAACTGGGGCAGGTAATAGGGAGGGGCAAAGAGGTAGACCTGAGCACGTTTTACTAAAAGGCATAAGATTCAAACAGAGTTCTATAAATTATACTCAACAAGTATAAATAGAACCTCAGCTGTAATCTTAATAATGTCTGCTAACACAAAGGCAAACTCTATATCTTTCTTTCTGGCTGGATATATTGGGCTGCTCTGAATTACTTTATTTGTCTATTTCCTTTGTCCTCAAGGCATGGGTGCCTTTGGTCACGTGGGTGACCAGATTAGGAATTACTGAGGTGTCTTTATGTTCTAGGTTTATCAGCTAGGCTCCCCACAATACAGCATAGCCAGGTGTGGCCCTGTAGCAACATAAGAGTCTTACATTTAGGATACTGGGTGGCTGTCTGAGGGTCCCCTGTGCATTCCACCAAACAAGAATAAAGAATGTCTAGTAGTTGGACCAGTGTGATAGTACAGCAGGTTAAGGCATTTGCCTTGCATGTGGTTGACCTAAATTCTATCCTCAGCATACCATGGTATCTCAAGCACCATGAGTGATCCCTGAGCACATAGCCAGGAGCATTGCCAGATGTGAATCCCCACACACAGAGAGAAAAGAATTTCCGATACAAAATCTTGATTCTACTTGGGCCCTACTGTTTGCCAAAGAATTTGCAGTTGCAACTCTAGTACCATAAATTGATAATAGAAAGCTGCAATCTCATTCTTTATCATACATATATAGCATATGTATGGACATGTACAATGTTTGGGATGTGATTTGCGATTTTTATTTCTTGCTGTATTCCAACTGCATGCATTCCATACTCTTCAATATCTCTTTTATTTGTGGGGGGGTGATTTACCACACCCAATGGTGCTCATGGATGACTCCCAGCTTAGTTCTGAGTTGTTCCTGATGGTACTCATATGGGTTCATGTGGTGTTAAGGACTAAATACAGATTTCCTACATCACTAAGTGCAAAGCATGCACTCAGCCTATTGATCTAGTTCTCTGGCCCCAATAGGGCATATCTTGTATACATTCTTTGCTCAGTCTAGAAATATATAATATATAATTAATTCTATATCATATATAAATATAATATTTTAATAATAAAATTATAATATATATGTATATAATATAAATATATTTATATAATATATTTATATAATATAATTATAATAAAATTATAACTACATATTGTGATGTATATATTATATACATTAATATAATTTATATGATTGATATAATTATATATAATATGTTGTATATAATATATAATTATATCTAAAATATATATATACAAGTAGAGCCTGGAAGGAGGAGGGGCTTCCAAAGGTCCAAAAATTCTGGAGGAACTTTAACTCTGTCCTGTTTTTAGGGATGATATTGAAGATTCTGCTTGAAATATTCAAGAATGATGAACAAGTGATAAAAACTGTTGAGTTTCTACCTTATATAAAAGAACTGAGTTATGCAGAGGATGTAGGTGGGGCAAAAGAGATTGGATGGAAAAAATCTTTCAGAATATGTGGATATGTTCCATGATCTTAAATGAGGTGAATTTTACTGTATCAATGTGTAACAGTAGATGGGCCCAAAACATTTATTTTTGTTTGTTTTGGTTTGTTTTGGTTTCGGTTTTGGTTTTTTGGTTTTGTGGGAGCAGAAAGTCAACCTGATAGACAATTCCAAGCAAAATGTATGGAGATAGATGTGGAGTTTTCAGAGATTTATTACTTCACTGCTATTGTTATTAATGCACAGGGACTGTCCCATTATATATATAACCTTCAACTCCATAGCACCTTCTTTGATTACACTCAGCATTTAATACCTTGCCCTTTGTGGCCTGAGATGTCATTAGTGATAGAATGCCTGCCTATTATGTGATATAAGTTGGATTCCCCCACAAATGAAAGTTCCCAGCCTATTGTTAATCAGTGCAGCCTGAACTAAGCTGAATAATGTGGAAGACAAGCATTGACACAGGAACATAGGTGGAAGGCCTTCGAAACTTTGGTGATGGAGAGGTGCTTCCAGTGATAACTCTGGAACACTTGTAAAAGTACATTTTCAGTTTAACGTGCATATATGTTAAACACATCAAATACAAACAACTACAACTGACAACAGTAAAAAGTTTCTAAAACGATGGCTGTGAAACATGGTACCTGTGTGTAACTTTGGTTGGAATGCTATCACTTCTGATGCATCTCTTTAAGTGAAGGCGAGGGATATGGCTCAGGATATGGATAAAACTGTGTAAAGCCATGGGTTCGATTTCTGGATTTGCAGAGGCAATAATACTATTAAAAAGGAATATTTTTATGCCCTGGTTGCTATAGTGTACAACATAAATAAATAAATAAATAAATAAATAAATAAATAAATAAATAAATAAATAAATAAATAATACAGGAGGCCCTTTAGAGTGACAGTGAGGGACAGACACCCTCCAACATCCCAGGTGTGCCAGCACAGCTGAGGGGAACACAATCTTCCTCCATAGGCCCCAGCTTGTTCAGCTTTAGGGAGTCTAAAACAAGTTGCCTTGTCTTTGCAATTAGCACAAGGAGCCTTATTTAAAGCAAGTTTCTCTGCCCCTAGAATCTATCCTACGAGTCTGGGAGGTGAAAATAGCCAATCAGAGAGGAGCGATTGAGAGAGAGGACCAATAGGCAGCTAGGCTGTCGGGGGGCGGGGTTCGGCTGAGTTGCCAGGCTTGCAGTCACAGCAGCTGAGTTTTCTAGTCGGAGCTGCTAGGATGCACACTTGGAGGTTACCCTCTGGCTGGGATCCCGTGGCGAAAGGTGCGTTTGGGGGCGACGGAAGATAGGGAGACCCGGGCGTGCTGCATGGGGTTTCAGAGGGGAGTAGGATGTGGGTTCAGGGCACAAGGAGGAACTGATTTAGCTGCAAGTGATGAGCCCCTTTTTCTGCTGGTGGGAGGACCCGGTTTTATGGGTGAGTGGTTGCTGGAGACGTTCCTGCAGCTTGCACCCGGTCTTGGGGTTCCCATTTATTTTTAGGGTTATTGTTTTGTGTTTGGTGCCACACCTGGCTGTGCTCCGGGCTTATTCATGGTTTAAAATGGAAATAGAGACCAAATGTCAGCATAAACCTTAAGTTGAGACCCCACGATTTGTATTTTAAGTTGATATATGCCTACTTAAATCCCCAGGCAATGGCAGTTTTAAAGTAATGATTTCACACAGACCTCTTTAATTCTTCATAAACTCGAAAATGAAAAATATAGGAAAGCAGGCAATCTCCTGAGTGAAGCTTAGGTTTTGTGAACTGTTTGGAGCCTGAGCAATAGCCCAGCTATCAGGGTATTCACCTTGTATGCAGCCCACCCGAGTTTCATCCCCCCGTCAACATGGTCTCCAGATCCTGCCAGGGATCTGGTCACGGTGTATGATCTTCTTGATGAGGCGTTGGATCCTATTTGCTAGGATTTTGTTCAGGATCTTTGCGTCTGTGTTCATCAGAGTTGTTGGTCTGTAGTTTTCTTTCTTTGCAGCATCTCTGTCAGGTTTTGGTAGTAGGGTGATGTTAGCTTCATAAAAAACTATTTGGGAGTGTTTCTGTTTCTTCAGTTTCCCAAAAGAGCTTGATAAAGATTGGTAGTAGTTCCTCCTGAAAGGTTTGAAAGAATTTGTTAGTGAATCCATCTGGGCCTGGGCTTTTGTTTTTGGGAAGACTTTTGATTACCATTTTAATTTCTGCAATAGTGATGGGTCTGTTTAGATAGTACCTGATCCAACTGTGGAAGATTGTAAGAGTTCAAGAATTTACCCATTTCTTACAGTTTCTCTTGTTTTGTGGCATAGTTTCTCAAAGTAGTCTCTGATTACCCTTTGGATCTCTGCAGTATCTGTAGTGATCTCCCCCTGTTCACTTCTAATCCAGTTTGTTAAATTTCTCTCTCTTCCATTCTTTGTAAGTTTTATTAGTAGTTTACCAATCTTGTTGATTTTTTTTCAAAGAACCAACTTTTGATTTTGCTGATCTTTCAGATTGTTTTTTGATTTCTACTTAATTGATTTCTGCTCTAAGCTTTGTTATTTCTTTCTGCCTACCTATTTTTGGTTCATTTTGTTGATCATCATTTTCTAATTTTATAAGCTGTGTCATTAAGCTATTAAAGAAGTAGGTCCCGTCTTCCTTCCTGTTTTCCTCTTAGTTCGGCTTTTGCTATGTCCCACAAATTCTGATAATTTGTGTCTTCATTTGCATTTGTTTCCAGGAATCTTTTGATTTCCTCTTTGATTTCATCCCTGACTCACTGGCTGCTCAGTAGTGAGCTGTTTTAATTTCCAGGTGTTAAAGTTTTTCTTCTGTTTTCCTTTGTAGTTGACTTCTAATTTCAGTGCATTGTGATCTGAGAAGGTAGCCCATACAATTTCTATCCTCTTGATTTTATGGAGGTATGTTTTATGGTCTAGCATATGGTCTATCCTGGAGAATGACCCACAGATTTCTGGGGGTGGAGTGATATATATTTATGTATATATATATATATATATATATATATATATATATAGTAGGCCATTCATGTCATTGAGTTTTGTCACTATATTCCACCATTGACTTATGGCCTTGAGGGTTTCTTGTGAAAGATCTGCTATAAATCTTAAGGATGCTCCTTTGAATATAATTTCCCTTTTTGATCTTCCTGCTATCAGTTTTCTATCCCTATCTGTGGGATTCGTCAAGACAGTTTTCTTACCACATCATTTCCATACTCCAGAAAATTTCTTCCAGGTCACTACCCAGACCTATGCTAGGTCTCTCTCTCCCCCTAGTTTGAGAGTGGGAATGAGAACTAGGGTTTCCTGAGTCCAAAGATTTTACTACAGCAACAAATAAACATTCCAGAAAGGGAGTAAATGGCAAGAAAGACACCTATACAAAACAGTCAACCTAGAAAAACAAGACACCAGATGAAAGTGGTGTTAGGAAAGACAGGTATGTGTTGCTAGGAAGACAGCTTGAAGCCCCAATCTACAGGTTAGTCAGCAGACATATCAGTGTATTTAAATAAGTTCTTAAGTTCTCTCAAGTACTCTGAATATAGTAATACAGAATATATCCAGTGAGTCCCAGAATCCTGAAGATCAGTCATATTTTGAGGTTTAAATGAAGAATACCCTACCCTTCATGCTGTCCATCTCTATGCTCCTATGAGCCCCTTTCCTGCCATAACTATTCATTCTGTCCAGGTCACAACCACTAAGGTGTACTCAGGTTATACAAGCAGGCTCCAGATAACACAATAGATACTGCAGGGACTTACAACCCAAATTCCACTTGGTGCCCAGAGTTGTTATGAACCAGAAAGGAGCTCTGGGCACAGACCTGTGATCCTTTGGTTCCCACAGCCCTCAGCCTATAGGCTTTGTCTCCTCACCATTTGATTCAAGAAGATGATGATTTCATTTGGTCACATTCTGGCTTTTTGAAGATGGCCATAGCTTGTGAGTGATTTTGCTTTCCACCTTCTTGAGTGTTTGGTAGATATCCATTTATGAGCATGGTAGGAGAGAAGGATTTTAGAAGGAATTATGAGGTAGATCTCTGAACAATACAATAATCTCTGGTAGAAAAAGAAAGAGGAACTGGGATTCCCAAGCAAAGATCCCGGAATAAACTCAGAACACTATAAGTATTTCACAAAAACAGAAAATAAATATAGTTGTCTTTAAGAAAAAAAAGTGTCGGGGGCCGGGTAGGTGGCGCTGGAGGTAAGGTGCCTGCCTTGCAAGCGCTAGCCAAGGAAGGACCGCGGTTCGATCCCCTGGCGTCCCATATGGTCCCCCCAAGCCAGGGGCGATTTCTGAGCACATAGCCAGGAGTAACCCCTGAGCGTCAAACGGGTGTGGCCCAAAAACCAAAAAAAAAAAAAAAAAAAAGTGTGGGGCCGGAGAGATAACATGGAGGTAAGGCGTTTGCCTTTCATGCAGAAGGTCATTGGTTTGAATCCCGGCATCCCATATGGTCCCCTGAGCCTGCCAGGAGTGATTTCTGAGTGTGGAGCCAGGAGGAACCCCGAGCGCTGGCATGTGTGTGACACCCAAAAACCAAAAAAAAAAAAAAAAAAAAGAAAGAAAAGAAAAAGAAAAAGAAAAAAAATTGTATGTATAAGAGTTGTGTTCTTGTCCTGGTTCTATAAATATAGTAGTGAATAGAATATTCCACTATTTTGATTAAACTTTCATCAGATAGTTACAAACATTTAAATATCATAGAAAATCAGGTACAATTAGTGTAATCAAAAAAGCATAACAGACTAATGGGATAAATAGTAATAGAGAGGAAATTTTGAAGTTATGGCTTCCGTAAGAGGAATTCCTGATGCACGGAAAAAGCATGAAGCAAAAACCTAAGAAGAGATCATCCTTCTCAAGCTATGAATAGGATTAAAACAGAGACTCTCATTAAAAAAAAAAAAGATTATTCAGGGCCATCTTATATATTGCTTTATGGAACATATCAAGGATTTCAGAATTTAAAATTGTTTCAAGAAATGATTGAGATTTTAAGAGGGCAGGTTAATTTTAAAAGAAAAATACAATTTTTCTGAGAAAATAAAATATTGGATACAGAGAAGTCAAGTAAAGGAATTATATTACTTTTGACTACTCAAAGATATTCTCGTCCTGACAAAATAGTTGACCTTATACAAATATTTGTATACCAATATAATTTAAAAATAAAGGTTAACACCATTAGAAAATTTACTTGAATACAGTGTATCTTAAAGTAACAAGATATGTTATTTTAAAGTAATAAACAGTAATAAATGCTGTTTGAAGGGGACCAAGGAATATTTGTTAATTTTATGGGTGTGTAAATGGAGAGTAAGAATAAGGATATTGGTTGGTTATCTGTTGTTCTATTTGGATCACCCTAACTACTACAGAGCAAAGGATAAAGTAATAATACACAGGAAAATGAAGTGCCTTAAGGGCAGGAGATTCCCTTTGATTGGAGGGCTTCATAAAAATAGCAACATTTGGGTCAAGGATATGTCTCAGGAGTGCACACACTTGATATGTATAAAGAGTTCAAAACCTACCACAACGGGGCCAGAGAAATAGGACAACATATGGCATTTGCCTTGCATACAGTCAAAGTAGATTCAATCCCAGGCATCCAATACAATAAGTTCTGTGCTCAGAGCCAGCAGCTGGCAATAGGGTACTCAGGAGGAAAAAGCCCCCAAAGTTTGGGTCCTGAACAACCAATCAGTTATGGAGCTTTTCTTTCACTGAGTTAGCTGTCATTAACTGTAATCTACTAAACACCAAATGGTAGACATGTTTCAAACTTAACCATTAAGCTGGGAAGATTTTGTTCCAACATAAAATTTTAATTATTATTTGGAATATCAGCAGCACAGTTTGGGCTCTAGGTGTATCACTGAGGTAACATACATATTCATTAGCAAAAGATTAGAATATCTTAGAATTTCTTTCCCCCCCATAAAATTTTCATTAGGATTCTTATGTTTTCTCAATTTGTAATTTAATTTTATATTTTATGTCAAAAGGTAACCTGTTACAACAAAGGTTTATTTTTGTGTTAATTTAGCAGAACATTTCATAGAAGTCTGTTGAACTACATGATACTGCAAGCAATTGTGACTTAGTAAATATATTTAAAACATAAGACATGAAGAAAAAGCATTTAATGCCCTGGGAAAATTTTGGTTTATAAATATAAATATAAATGATATAAGAGTTTAAACCTAATAGTGATTTATATTTACATGTAACAATAAAAGTATAAATCACATGTTCTTTTTTGAGCATTAAGTCATAATTTTAATCATAGACCAATTACAGCAGTTGTTTTGGTTTGTTTTTTTTTTGTTTTGTTTTTGTTTTTCTGAAATCATCTAGTCCTCAAATGGTAGGGAGGTCTGTTCCAAAAGTGAAAGATTTTGTTCAAAAGAACAAAATGTTTTTCTCTTCATAGGCCATTTCTTCAAATGAAAGGAGCCAAATTATTAAGTTGTGAAATGGCAGGGTGATGATTTAAGATTAAAGTCTTTCATTCTAGTAAATAAAATGCCTCTTCTTGGTTTATTCCCAGTCTCTGAGATAATGTGCAATATGAGACTGATGTTTGTTTAAAATGATTATTTAAAAATCTATACTAGGAAACAGAATTAATAAAACTAGCATAGGTGTTACCCAGGCCTGAGAAAACTATTAGAACATGTTGATTAATAATTAACTCGACATTATTACACAGTATATATTAGCCTCTGTATTAATGCATTAGGAATATGTGGCACATTAATATACCTTCAAAACATAGTTTTACCACTGCCCAGGCACAAGTTACAATGATTCTGGTATGGAAATAAAAAGAACGAAGCAAATACTTAAACTGTAAATACTAATGGGTGTCTCAAGTGTTTCACCTATGGTTATGAGCTCTAGGCAGCCTAATTCTGTTGCTATAGCTCCTAGACTGGGATTCTGAGCTAGAACCCAGAGCAGAGCTCGAGGCTGTGCAGGGGAACAGTCCGCAGAGCGTGTGGTCACCAGGAGCTGGGGCAGACTGGCAGACAAAGCCTTTACTGTATTAAGGGCTGACCAGGTCATAGCAGCCTGGGAGCACCAACATGATGCTAAAGGAGAAAATTTGTTATTTCTGGACCGTCTTCTGTTTAGTGACTAGTAAAACTCCCAGAGTCCCATTCATCACAGACAAGAGTTTCATAGATGAATGCGTCCAGTCTCACAATGAGTTTCGTTCCAGAGTCGATCCTCCAGCGGCAGACATGAAACAAATGGTGAGAAAGAACTCTGCTGGGCCTTTTTCTCTGGTTCTGTCTTCTGGGTTAACTACATATGTAGATAGATAAAGATGTATATAGAGATATATAAGAAAAATGCAATTTATCAAAACCTTTGCAAAGTAGCTTAGGAAGTTCATAGAGCAAGATGTAGAGATAACATTAAGTAATCATGTTTAAAAAGAGAAAAGTTCTGAGTTGGATAGCCTAAATAATAAAAACAAAAAGCTTAGAAGAAAAAATAACAGATATATATTATATATACTCATATGATCAGTAATATAAATTATATAATATTATGTATAAAATACAAAATGATGAAAAGAATAAAATAGACTACAATAGACTACAAACAAATCAATTAAATGAACACCAACATAAATTACCAACATAAAATATTAATATTATTACAAACCATGCAAATACAGACTCTAAACAACCTCTCACATCTCTGACACCTAAAAGCGGAAAAAAATTCACTTTGACCCATACTTTGCACCTTATAAAAATTACCACAACTGAATCATATTCAAATGCACAACACAAAACTATAAAATTCTTAAAGGAAATTAACAGAATCTTCAAGATATAGAGTATCACCTTGATCTATGACATGCTATCAAATGTATCAAAAACAATTAGTAATTAATCACTGGGCCACACCCAGTGATGCTCAGGGGCTACTTATTCCTGGCTATGCACTCAAAAATCGCTCCTGGCTTGGGGGACCATATGGGATGCTGGAGATTGAACCTAGGTCCATCCTGGTTCAGCCACATTGTGAGGCAAATGCCCTACCACTGAATGCCCTACCACTCCAGCCCCTAAATTTGTAGGATTTATCTATTCATAATATTGACTTCAAACTTACATACTGGTAAATTATTTTTTATTAAATTTAACAATTTATCATTGATTTGTAGTTTTGTCAAGTTCAGATAGTTCCTACATATTATTTTACCACTTCCACATTAAATACAGAAAAAGGAAAGGGTAAAGGGAAGATGAAAGGGAAAGAAAAATTAAAGAAATGAAATTAACTTAAAAATGTGACATTCAATGAGACACAAATCACTCAGAAATAAAGAGCAATCAACTAACAATTTCTGAAATATATTACATAATAAAAATTGGGGCCGGTGAGGTGGCGCTAGAGGTAAAGTGTCTGCCTTGCAAACGCTAGCCAAGGAAGGACCGCGGTTCAATCCCCCAGGGACCCATATGGTTCCCCCAAGCTAGGGGCAATTTCTGAGTGCTTAGCCAGGAGTAACCCCTGAGAATCAAATGGGTGTGGCCCAAAAAAACAAAAAATAAGTAAAAATAAAAATTTCAAAATTATAGAGACAGATAAAACAATTCTTGACAAGAGTTAGGTATAGGTGGGGAAGTGGTAAATATGGCTTTAAAAGTTAGAGTCATGTGACAATGGAATACCTATGTATCTTGACAATAGAAACCATTGCTTCAATTTATGCATGTGGTAAAATTTCTTAAAGCTACGCATATACACAATTAAATGTGTGTAAAAATCCACTGAAATCTTAAGATTCTAGATTATATCAATATGAATTTCTCAATTCTGATATTTTACTAGTTATAGTAAGAAGAGCAATACTACTTGGAAAACTAGGTAAAATTTACACAAATCTATTTTTTACTATATCATGCAATCTAAAATTCATTAAAAATAAAACCACATAAAATTTATCTCATCAAAAATAATTTATTGTATGACTTGAACAGGCTTGTCAAAAATATTTCTGAATGCTAATCTGTTCCAAAAGGCTATCTACTCTTGTGCCAATACTATATATATTGTCTGTTTGTTTGGGGGCCTCATCAAGTGGTGCTCTGAGCTTATTCCTGGCTAGCTGTGGGGGTGGGGTGGGGGGGAACAACATGGGTTATTCTTAGATTAAAAAAACCTAGATCAGCCACATGCAAGAAAAATACCCTATACTACTAGATCTCCAGCCCCTTTTCATGTCATTTTATGATAGCTGATAGAGTAAATCCACGACTTGTTTTTACATATTGAAGATTGCCTTAGTAGTTCTGTTGCTATTTTAATTTTCATATAAATCTTATAATCAGTTTCTACCACCTCCTCCAAAGCTAAATGGGATTTTTATTAGAAACATTAAAAGGTAAATAATTTCATACTATTGAATGTTTCAATTCATGAACTTTCTTATTTCTCGCTATTTGCTTTATAAATTTGTAAGTGTTTTTACAGCTTTCATTCAGAGATCTTTTTAAATACTATTAAAAATATTTATCTATGCATATTTGATATTTTTGAAATTCTTTCCATATTAAATAGCAAATACAATATTATATATTTTGCTCGTATCTAATAATTTTAATGATTAAGTATGGACATATTATTTTGATATTTTTCTCATGACTAGAAACTTCAATTTTTTTCTTCTTGCAATTTTATTTGTTTATTCATTTAAATTCTCTATGTACATAAATCATTTTGGAATAATATATGTCCCAACAAGAAATATCCATATATTTATAGTTCAAATGCTTCATTATATAGTCCAAATACTCTTACAATTTTAAATGGGAGTAGTAAGATTTTTTGTTTCAATTCAAATCTTCGTTAACATCTTACAGTTCTTTATCATTTTATATAAATATTTATAGTAGGATGGTGGGGTTTTTGTTTTGTAATTACTCTTTATTGAAGTAGGGAAATTCTATTTCTAGTGTTGAAGGGACAGTTTCTCTCTTGATAAAAGGTCATTTAATTTTATTTTCATGAGTTTTTGAGTACAGACATTTAAATATATTTATTGACATGCCAGAGTGATAGTACAGCAGATAGCGAGCTTGCCTTGCATGCCAGCCTGGATTTAATCACCAGCATCTCATGATATTCCAAACCTTCCTGGAGTGATCCTTGACCAAAGAGTCAGGATTACACCCTGAGCATCACTCAATTATGGCCCCAAAACATAAACAAACATGATCATAGATATAGATATAAATGTAGAATAGATATAAAATGACATAGATATTGTTTAATGTCTCTACAATACCAGGTCAACTACAAAGTTCTAGTAACACTAAGATGTATTGTTAGGAGTGAGTAAGACATAAATAATGAGACAATGCTGGAAAAATATCCTCACTCTAACTATATTACCAAAGAAAAATTACCTTGAATCAAAATTAATATTAAACTTATCACTATCAGAATCACTTGAAATTGCACGTTTTAATTTAAATTATTTTTACCTTTCAGAGTTGGAGCGCCAGTTTAGCAAAGGTTGCAAAGAACTGGGCAAACCAGTGCAGATTCGAACATAATGGCTGTCTATCAACACCATACGCGTGTGATTCAAATTATCAATTTCTTGGAGAAAACATATGGATGGGAACAGCAAACATATTTTCACCAAAGTCAGCTATTGAGGCATGGTATAATGAAACTGAACATTTTACTTTTGATAATCTACAATGTACTGAAGTTTGTGGTCATTATACACAGGTAAATATTTAATGTTTTGTTGAATCATTCTTATTAACATGTCTTTCGAGCTTCTGCTAAGTAGCTGAAAAACTCACTTTCAGTAGGAAGATATTTTTAGTGGGAATGTAATTCATTACAATGAAATTTTTTGTTTGCATTTTTAAAATTTCCTTGTCATCTCATAAAGAACAAGAAATCTATTATGATATTTTAATTTCTCTGAATGTAATATTTTGCCTCTTTATATTTATAATTCTTTTATTTTCATTTCTAAACCATTGTAAAGCACTAAAATTTTTCTTCAGGCTTTTCTGCTATGGTAATGAAATTGTGGGTGCCTATTTTAAATAAAATTTAGAAAATGACCACTGTTTATTAAAATGTTTCTACCATTCCCTTTACATAATTTTTCTCTTCCCAAAATCCAGTTACCTAATAGGAAGATCTCCAATTTTTCAAAAGATGATTTATGTTTGCTTTCCTTCATATTGCTATTAATCATTTATTCTCTAACGTTTAATTTACAGTTGATATCTATTTGGCTTTTTATTTTATTTTATTTGCCTTTGGGGCCACACCTGGCAATGCTCTGGGGTTACTCCTGGCTCTCCGCTCAGAAATTACTCCTGGCAGACACGGGGGACCATATGGGATGCTGGGATTGGAACCACCATTGGTCCTGGGTCAGCGCTTGCAAGGCAAACACGCTACCACTGTGCTATCTCTCTGGCCCCTGGCTTTTAAAATTTACATCTCCAGGAGTTCGATTTTTGTATTCTCTTTGCCAGTAACAGCATCTAGTATATATGACATTTTATCTAGCATTTTAGCATAAAGTACATAGTACTTTAAAGTACATCACAATAATTATGTTCCTCATGCTAACCAGAATTAGTTTTATTTAGTTTATTTTAAATATTTATTATGGATTCAATTTTCTTGCTTCTTAGCATGTTAGGTAAACTTTGTGTTGTTGTAAGCTGCCTTATTTATATGTCTATACATCTTAATTAAAACAGATATAATAAAATAATTTGATATTTTGATTCTTTGAGTCCCTGGGCTTTTTTTTTTTAGAAAGTATAGACACTTTTTTTTATTTTAAAGCGATACTACATTTAAAATACTTTAGGTGGAAAGCACTTTAGGTGGAAAAATATGGAGAGAAAACACTCCTCAGTCCCATACTAATTATCTCCCAACTAGATGTCTTCTATATATTCTACCAAAAGCACCAGAAATTATAAAGTTTTCCAGCCCAGCTAATGGCAACATGCCTTTTCCTGTTCGAGTCAAGTACAAGAATCAAAGGTGTTTCTATTGGATTTTGGATTTTTATTTGTTTTAGGGTCACACCTGACAATGCACAGGGTTACTCCTAGCTCTTCACTCAGGAATCACTACTGGTAGTGCACAGGGGCATCATATGTGATGTAGAAGATCGATCCAGCCTGAATTGGTGGCAAGCAAGATAAATGCTATTAGTTTGTAAAAGATTAGAGTATCAGGGTAGAATACTTTCTTTATATGTATTGTCTGATTAGTGGCCTGCTGAGTTGATGGCAATGATTCCCTATATATAAACAAGATTGTTTCACTGTAACAGTCTCTCCTTTCCAGTACTACATTTTCCAAACTCTTACACCTTGATCTCCCAGAGAGCCAACCTGAACTGAATTGTGAATCTAGTTTACCTACTACCCAAACCCTGATATGCATGGTCTGGAACTACCTCACAGAAGTAAGCTTGGAAATCATCACACCCTTTATCTTTTGTACCCATCTCCTGGAGACTTTATTCTTTGTTGCTTAATGTTCAATATTTAAAAAAATTATTTCGGATCATTTTTCCAATTGGTTTCTACAGGAGAGAGCTTTGGGAACAATGGGAAAACCACAAAGGTCAATTGAAGTTGGGGATATGGAAAAAAACCTAGGCAAATCTCTAAAACCATCAAAATGTCTGAACCTACAATATGAGGACATATAAACCACCTAGGGACTGGAGCGGTGGCACAAGCGGTAGAGCAGGGGTCCTCAAACTTTTTAAACAGGAGGCCAGTTCACTGTCCCTCAGACCATTGGAGGGTCTGACTATAGTAAAAACAAAACTTATAAAAGAATTATTATGCACACTGCATATATCTTATTTTGCAATGAAGAAACAAAACAGATACAAATACAATATATGGCCCGCGGGCCATAGTTTGAGGTATCTACCTTGCACACAGTAACCGAGGACGAACTGCGGTTTGATCCCCCAACATCCCATATAGTCCCCCAAGCTAGGAGCGATTTCTGAGTGCATAGCCAGGAGTAACTCCTGAGCATTGATTGTGGCCCAAAAACCAAAAAACAAAAAACAAAACAAAACAAAACAAAAAACACCATCAAAAACCCCAGCACTTTATGATTTAGCAACAGAAATCAAGGATCAGGGGTCTCAAACTCGCGGTGTTTATTGTTCCAAATGAATTTCAAAAGTGTTTAATCCACTTCTTTAAAGAATGTCATGGGTATCTTTAGAGCAGGGATCTCAACGGCCCATGGGCCGCAAACGGCCCTCCTGTACAACATTTTGTGGCCCTGCCCTAGAGGAATCTTTTTTTGTTCTGTTTTGTTTCAGTTGTTTGAGTCACACCCTCAATGTTCAAGGCTTACTACTGACTTTGCACTCAAGGATCACCCTGACTTTGCCTCCTGCGGCCCCCAGGTAAATTGAGTTTGAGAACCCTGACTGTCTAGACAGTAAAATTAAGCAATCAATAGTTGATAAATTCAACAACTCAAAGGACTGTTTGAGAAGATGAGAGTATCCATACAAATAGAACTAAAGAAACATAGAACATGTGAGCAAGTCAAAGTAGCAGAATAACACAGGTGGAAAACTGTAGAGACAAACTTGAAGACAAATTAGAAACTAGTATTGATAAAGAAGTCAACAAGAAAGGAGACAAACAAAAGAATGGAAGAAAATGTAAGGTACTCACAAACCTAGAGAAACAAAGGAAATGTGATTGTAGTGGGAGACTTCAATAGGCCACTCTTGCCCCTGGATAGATCCATTAGGAGATACCAATACTGGATAGATCCATCAGGAAAGACTTAAGAGAGACTAGAAGTTCAGGGAACTAATGGACTTATACAGGGCCTTTCATCCTCAAAAAGCTGAGTATACATTCTGAAGTGCACATGAAAAATTTTCTAGGATAGATCACATTTTAGGACATAAGTCTAACTTAAAAATTTACAAAAATAAGATTCATACCAAGCTATTCTATCAAACCACAAAGTCAGAGAGAGAGATTGATTGTAAGGGCATAGAGAAAATCTAACACCTGGAGACTGAACATGCTGCTTATTAATAACAGTTGGATCAAAGAGGAAAGGAAGGAAGAAAGAAGCCCTCCATATACCACAAAGGCACTGAGGGGAGAGTAAATGAACATGCAAGGAGTCTATAGTTATTCCCATGACAGTTTACTTCAAAGGAGGAGAAACTCTGTAGCTTTTAGGCCAAGGGAATTCCCTCTCTAATTCCCCAATATTTACTATGCCTATGCAGGGGGAAAAAAACGGCACAAAATAATTTTTTTTATTTATCTATTTATTTATATTTTTGATCTCTTTGTTTGGGTTTGAATATTGAAGTTGTTGTCTCCATTTTTTTTTCTTTTTCCTTTTTGTGCTCTGGTATGTCTTCATTTCAGGACCATGGTTATGCTTGTTTTTATTGTTGTAGTGCTCACTGGATTGTTTTGATTTTTTTTTAATGTGAGATCTCCTTTTGTATGGGTGTGGTGTTTTACTTCCTTTTTCCCTTTTCTCTCTCAAACTGAGTTTGAGAGCCTCTAAAAGCACTCAGCCCATTTTCAGCTTATTTGATTTTTACCCCATTTTATTGATCTTCTCTTCTTCAAACAAAACCACATAACGAGCTATCTAGTACTGCCTCTCAAATAGAAGGAGAAATAGTGGAGGTTATCAAGACCAAACAGTTGTATGACCACTAAGTAGTAAGCTAGACACAGAAGGGATCACCTATACTAGCAGCCCGGGGGTTGAGGGTGGTGGATATGGGATGCAAGATGGGATGGGGGTTGAGGGAGGACAACTTTGGTGATGGGAATTCCCCTGACATTTCGTTAATATGTACCTAAAATATTACTGTGAAAGATACATAAGCCACTTTGGTCAAAATAAAAATTATATCAAAAAAATGAATGACTATACCAACAAACAAAAATATATTTCTTGAGACTAATGATAATAAAGAAACAAATTACGAAAATCTATGGGACACAGCAAAAGCAGTAATTAGGGGAAAAATCATACAGATAGAGGCCTACTTAAGGAAAGAAGAAGAAGATAAAAATCAGCAACATAAAGGAACACCTTAGATATTTGGAAAACCAACAACAAAGAACCCAAACACAAGCAACATGAAAGAAATAATAAAAACCAGATTTGAAATCAATGATATAGAATCAAAGAAACAACACAAATAATCAATGAAACAAAGAGCTGGATTTAGAAAGAATAAACAAAATAAGCAAAGCATTGGCAAAACTCACCAGAAAAAAATAAGGAAGTACTCAAACAAGTCAGATCAGAAATAAAAGAGATGATATTATAACAGAGCCCTCAGAAATCCAAGACATTATGAGAGATTATTATATTAAAAAATTATACTCTGTTAAGCTAGAGAACCTAGAAGTAGGCAGATTTATGGAAACATATCTCACAAAACTGAATGAGGAAGAAGTAGATAGCCTAAACAGGCCAATTACAAGCAAGGGAATTTAAACAGTAACCAAGAATCTCCCCAAGAATAAAAATCCAGGCCCAGATGTACTTACAGGTAAGTTTATCAAACATTCAGAGAATTACTGCCACTAATCCTTTAACTCTTTCAAAATATAGAAGAGAAGTGAACCCTTCCAATACTTTCTATGAAGCTGCATTATATTGATTTCCAATGCTGAGAGAGATACTACCAAGAGAGAAAACTACTATACACCAATATCACTGATGAACATTGGTGCTAAATTTCTCAATAAAATCTTAGACTTGATTAGATGTAGAAAATCTTAAAACTGAATTCAACAGCACATCAAAAAGTATATACATCAGTGAGTGAGTTTCAGGATGGCTCAGGATATGAAATAAATAAATCATAGTATGATCAGCTAAAGGGATGTTTTTACATCAGTAAAAGGAAAAATAAAATCATATCATATTAGTCAATGCAGAGAAAAACATTTGACAGAATTCAACACCAATTCATAATTAAAATCCTCAGCAAAATCAGTGTTGAAGGAATCTTCCTCAAGATAGTAACAGCTATCTATTTTTTAAAAATGCCCATAGACAACATTATTCTTGGGGAGGTGGGGGTGTTAGATCACACCCAGCAGAGCTCAGGGGTTACTCCTGGCTCTATGCTCAGAAATCACTCCTGACAGACTCAGAGGACCATATGGGATTCTGGGATTTGAACCACCATCCTTATGCATGCAAGGCAAACACCCTAGCTCCATGCTATCTCTCCAGCCCCAACATTATTCTTAATGGCAAAATACTGAAAGCATTTCCACTAAGTCAGGTACAAGCCAAGGATGTCCATTGTCTCCACTCTTACTTAACATAATGTTAGAAGTCCTAACAATAGATATTAGGCAAAGGAAGAAAATCATAGGAATGCAACTTACAAAAGAAGAAGTCAAACTGTCTCTATTTGCAAATAATATGATAATTTGCATCAAAAGCCCTAAAGAGTCCCCAAAAGAGCTCCTATAAACAATAAACCAAATACAATAAATTGGCCAGCTACAAGTCAATACACAAAAAATAGTTGCTTTTCTTTATGCAAATAATGACTCAGACGAGGAACAGATCAGAGTCTATTCTAGTTTTGGGGTTTTGTTTAGTTTGTTTGGGTCACACCCAGAGGCACTCAGGGGTTACTCCTGGCTCTGCATTCAGAAATCACTTCTAGCAGGCACAGGGGAACACATGGGATGCTGGGATTTGAACCACTGTGCATCTTGGTTCAGCTGTGTGCAAGGCAAATGCCCTACCACTGTGATCTCTCTATCACAAGTCTGTTCTATTTTAAATAGTGTCAAAAACCATAAAGTACCTATGAATCAACCTAACAAAAGAGGTGAGAGACCTATATCACAAAAACTTCAAAACACTTAACAAAGAAATTGAAGAATACCTAAGAAAACGGAAAAAAAAACTTTTCAGGCTCATGGATGAAAAGAATTGATGTTATCAAAATGACCATCCTGCCTAAACTATTATATAGATTCAATGAAATCTTTATCCAAATTCAGACAACATTCTTCAAAGATTTAGAACAATCTATTATAAAGTTTGTGTGGAACGATAAAAGACCTATGTTAGCCAAAACCATATTGAAAAACAGGAAACTGAGAGGCATCTCATTATCAAAGTTTCAAACCAATGGTCAGAGTAAAATATCCAGTGGCAAACCCCCAAGTATATGGTCAATTAATCTTTGACAAAGGGACAAAGAACATGAAATGGAACTAAGTCTCTTCAACACATGGTGTGTTGGAACAATTGGATGGTCATGTATAAGAGATTAAAGATTGATCCATATCTCACATCTTACACAAAATTCAATTGAAAGTGGATCAAAGTCCTTGAGATTAGACTTGAATCTATAAAGTTCATTAAGAAAAACACAAGCAAAACACTCCAAGACTTAGGCATCTGCAATGATATGAATGAAAGGCATTTTCAATGATAGGATGCCAATGGCAAAGGCTACAGAATTAAACCTGATTAAATGGGACTACATCAAACTTAAAATTTTCTGACTGGCAAAAAACACTATCTAAAACTAAAAGACAACTAGCCCAGTGGGAAAAAATATTTTCACTCAACATATAAGATAAAGGGTTGATATCTCAGGTATGCAAAGTATTCACAAAGGTTAACCCCACAAAATCTAAAAACCCCATCAAAAAAATGGGAAGAGGAACAGATACTTCTCTGAGGAAGACCAACAGTTAGCCAACAGGCACATGAAAAATCATGTCTTATCATTAAGGAAATCCCAATCAAGACAACAATAAGATATCATCTTACACAGCGAGGATGACCCATAGCAAAATATTGGGAATAATTTGTGTTTACATGTATGTGGTGAAAAAGGAACTCATCCACTGCTGGTGAGAATGCTTCCTGGTCTAATCCCTTTGGAAAACAGTCTAGAGCATTCTCAATAAACTATGAATTGATCTCCCATATAATGCAGCAATCCTGTTTCTGGGCTATCCCTAGGAAAGGAAAACACTGATCCAAAAGAATGTATGCTGTATGCTGCTATTCATTGCTGCACTCAGTACAATAGGTAAGATTTGGAATCAACCTAGATGTCCAACAACAGACAAGCGGATCATGAAGATGTGGTTCATATATCCAATGGAATATATATAGCTGTAAGGAATGATGCAATCTTGCAATTTGCTGCAACATGGATGGAAATGGAAAAATATGTTAACTGAAGTAAGACAGAAAAAGGATAAATGTGGAATGATATCACTTATATGCGGTATTTAGAATAACTACATGAAGAAATGCAACTGTTTAAAATGGAGGCTATCGAGAACACTCTTGGGCCCAGATTATAGTGAGGAGAAGGAAATAAATTGAGTGGAGAAGGAGAAACACAAATATGGAAGGACAGGTGACAAGAGGCCAAGAGGTTTAGGATATGTTGGTGCTGTTAAGGACAGAACTAAATATCCAAGCCAGCATCAACAACAATGAAATTATGAAACCCGAAGTTTAACAACCAAAATTAAAATATGGGCCTGTTATGCTGGCAGGCTGGGGGGCAAGGCATGGTGACATGGGATGTACTCTGGAAACATGGGTGGAGAGAGGTGGACACTTGTGATGGGATTGGTCCTGAAACACTTTATGTCTGAAACCTACTTATGAAGAACTTTGTATATCACAATAGTTTCAGTGATTCGTGGTCACACCCGGCAGTGCTCAGGGGTTACTCCTGGCTCTACGTTCAGAAATCGCCCCCAGCAGGCTTGGGGGACCATATGGGATGCCGGGATTTGAACCATCATCCTTCTGCATGCAAGGCAAACGCCTTGCCGCTGTGCTATCTCTCCAACCCCATGAAGATTTTTTTTAATTGTATTGATTGATTGGTTTTTGGGCTATACCCAGCAGCACTTAGGGATTACTCCTGGCTCTACACTCAAGAAATCGCCCCTGGTAGACTGGGGGACCATCTGTGATGCTGGGAATCGAACCAGGTACCTCCCCGGTCGGCTGCATGCAAAGCAAACACCCTACCGCTGTGCTATATCTCCAGCCCCCTGAAGATTAAAAAAAAAAAAAGTGGAACTTATTTTCGGCCCAATCATACGCTTGACGCTGAGCTCCTCAAAAGGCCAAAGGCTATCACCAAAAAAAATTGGGGGGGGGGTTCACACACGGCAGCGCTCAAGGGTTACTCCTGGCTTTACGCTCAGAAATCGCCCCCGGCAAGCTCGGGAGACCATATGGGATGCCAGGATTCAAACACGGTCCTTTTGTATGCAAGGCAAACACCTTACCGCTGTGCTATCTCTCCGGTCCGGGCTATCACCAATTTAAGTCATACAAAGATCTAAATTTCTTTTCCAAACTTACTCATCTGTACACAGTTAATTAACATATGGTGGTTTTAAAGAAACTTTTTTTTTAATCAGAGGAGCCCTGATCAAAGGATTTTCCCTCCTATTTACTCTTTGTTTTACAACAGGATATTGTAAGTGAGAACCCCTCTCAGAAAAGTCTTTACAAATAAGGGCCAGAGCGATAGCACAGTGGTAGAGCATTTGCCTTGCACGAGGCTGACTCAGAACAGACCTGGGTTTGATCCCTGGTGTCCCATATGTTCCCTCAAAGCCAGGAGTGATTTCTGAGCTCATAGCCAGGAGTAACTACTGAGTATCACCAGGTGTGGCCCAAAAACCAAAAAACCAAAAACCAAAGATATATAGATATAGATAGATATAGATATAGATATAGATATATAAAACACTTAGTCATTATGTTTTAACACATAAGTCATTCAAAAGAAAAGGGGAAAGAAATGTCAGTTGGATCTTTGCCTTGAGGTAGTTTGGTTTTTGCTACCAGAAGGGCTTGAAAATGGTGGTCATTTGCGTTTTCTTCACATATATATATATATATATATATATATATATATATATATATATATATATATGTATATACATATGTATATATGTATGTATGTATATATATATATATATATATATACACACACAACACACACACATTTACAGATAGTATCTTTTGGTTTCTGCTGGGAAAATTAAGAAAACAGAAATCAAATGTCAGTTATCTTGAAAATAAACAGAAGAGCCACATTCCTAACATGACATTAAGGCTGAGTCACTGTTTTTAAATGATCCTTTGTCTGGGACTTGAGATATGACTCCAGCGGGGCATATACTTCACTTCATATGTGTAAAGACCCAGATCAATGTCTGTAACATATATAAAAATAGAATGAATAAATTGCTCTTTTGTTATAAGGATAAAAGGAACTATTTTTAAATAGTTCTCCCTTGGTATTACTAAATCAGAAAAGGATTATATTGCTCACTGGTAAATTGATTAATTGCTAAAAAGGTATTACATGCTTATAAATAGTTGAGAATGAATTGATTCTTACTGATTTAACTATGTTTGCTAATGTTTTAGCAATCTATAAATGTCATGCATTTGCATTTTCAGAGGTTCACATTGAAGTTAGAAACAACATTCAGGTTAGCATTACATCTAATCTTTTTAATGAAAACAAAATATTTCTTTACAATTTTTACATTTTTACATTTAATCAACATTTATATTATTATTACCAAATGGCAGACTGCTATATGTCATTGTCACTTGCATGATATGAGACTTCACTGTCATTTTGACTTCTATTTCTTTAATAGGTGATGATGTACCCCTTGTATACCATCAGTATATTTCCTTCATAGAAGTGTCTGATCATTCCAAAGTAATCACAACTGCATTTCATATTGTAGTCACTGTTCTTAAACCAATTTTAAGCATAATTTGTTTAACACACATGTCCTGACAGTTTTAACACTTAGTCATTATGCTTTAACACATAAATCATTCCAAAGAAAAGGGGGAAAGAAATGTCAGTTGGATCTTTGCCTCGAGGTAGTTTGGTTTTTGCTACCAGAAGAGCTTGAAAATGGTAGTCATTTGCGTTTTCTTCACATAATTGTAAAGTGGGATCTTGAGAAGACCCAAATTAATGGCTAAATATTATAAAGATAGAAAGAAAAATATTAGTTGACTGATGAAGATGGGGTGCCAGAAGAAATCAATAAGAGGCAACATTCAATTAAATAATGGTATTAAAGGTCTGTGATATGCCAGGTACTGTTAGAACTTCACTTAAAAGTAAAAAAAGGGGCCCAGAGAGATAGCATAGTGGTGTTTGCCTTGCAAGCAGCGGATCCAGGACCAAAGGTGGTTGGTTCGAATCCCGGTGTCCCATATGGTCCCCCGTGCCTGCCAGGAG
This sequence comes from Suncus etruscus, assembly GCF_024139225.1. Classification (NCBI taxonomy): domain Eukaryota; kingdom Metazoa; phylum Chordata; class Mammalia; order Eulipotyphla; family Soricidae; genus Suncus; species Suncus etruscus. The sequence continues at coordinate 17,900,864 of NC_064858.1, forward strand.
CTATTTCTGAGCAGACAGCCAGGAGTAACCCCTGAGCACCGCTGGGTGTGGCCCAAACAAACAAACAAACAAACAAACAAAAAAAGTAAAAAAAGGCTTGTGCTCTCTTCGGCAGCACATATACTAAAAGTAAAAAAGGCTAGTGTGGGAATAAACACAAGAAAAGCAAAACTCTGAAGAAAGGAGAAAGGTAGTTGAGGAAAAAATGGACTGGAGGTGCATGGAACTGAGAACTCTTGAGGTCTGTTCACCAGAATTCTCCTAGTCTGTGCTTGTGTCTTGGTACTGCTAGCACTGGGATATGAGATCGTTCATGCTACTTTTGAACTTTGTAAACTCTATATCATCCATGACCACATCAGTCCCTAAAAGGAAGGGCTGGGAATTTCCTTTCATTGCATTTTGGAGAAGGGAATTGAAGAAGGGTACATTGGGGAGGGTGTCCTAAATGCCAGGTATTTCTGCTCCAGTAGACGTTTACAGTATTATTCCCACTTTCAGTCTCTAAGCACTATCGTTATGGCTTCATTTGCAAGGGTCTGTCCCGCTGTCAAGTATAGACCCTTTCCTGCCTCAAACACTGTGACTTAATTCCTTCCTTGGTTGGAGAAGGAGATGAGTGGAAAAGAAGAGAGATCAACCTTAGTCACTTCATTTCTAGTTTTTCATCCCCACCTTTATTTACTGAGATAAATTCCAACCCATGTTTATATATGTGCAATATAAAATATCAACCCATATGTGTGTGTAATATCACCCATTGTTTTTGAGTCATTCTCTGAACAGAGGACAGGAGAATTTCTTCCCAGTGTTGTCAATATTTGATTTCTTCCTTTTACTATTGCCTTTCTCTTGGTTTTGTCCTGTTCTTTTGAACTATTTTATTATTCCTTCAACTACATAAAAGTAATGATTTACTATGCTGTTGGCATTTATTTTCTGGCAGTATAGTTGTTATTCATTCTTATCCCTGTCTCTTATGACATAACAATTATAAAGTAAGTTGTTAAAACCAAAAAATTTGAAATGTTTTTATAAACTGAGAATTACTCTGAAAAAATATCTTACATATATTTTATATTACTTGTTTGTTTGATTTGGGGGTCACAACCAGTAGTTTTCAGAACTTTGCTTTTGGCAGTGCTCAGGAATCATTCCTGGAAATACTCAGAGAACTATACCATATGCAGTACTAAGAATTGATCTGGGCCGGAGAGATAGCATGGAGGTAGGGCCTTTCATGCATAAGGTCATCGGTTCGAATCCCAGCATCCCATATGGTCCCCCGAGCCTGCCAGGAGCGATTTCTGAGCATGAAGCCAGGAGTAAACCCTGAGTGCTTCTGGGCATGATGGAAAAACCGAAAAGAAAAAAAAAATTGATCTGGATTAGGCTGCTTGCAATACTTTCTGCCTCCTGATATTTTGTTGTTTGTATGTGTTTATGGGGAAATTCAAATACATAAAAATCACAAGTTAAAAAATGTTTTGTTATATTTATATTCTCACTAAGGTTTATGAGAATCACTGAAGAAAAACTCGTTAGATCATTTTCATGAACATGGTGTTTATAAAATAATTATTTAAGCAAAATATTATACATCAAAAATGCTAATGGGTTACATAGTCATTTCCTGCGCATACCAAAGACAGCATATTTTTATAATAAGTTTATATTTGCATACTTGTTTTGTATGATTGAAAATTTTTTCTCCTTATTAATAGGTAGTTTGGGCCGCTTCCAATAGAGTTGGTTGTGCAGTTTCGACGTGTTCTAGTACTAATAGTTTGAACAATCTAATATTTGTATGCAACTATGGACCTGCGTAAGTTATTTATCATTAAAATATTTTAAATTAAAATAAATGCTAAGAATTATTTACAAAATAATATATTTTATTGCTAAAGACAAACTGTTTCCTTCTACAACAATATTCAAATAAATAAGGGGATGATGAGAGAAAATGTTTTGTGTAAAGCATTGTACAGGTCCTGCAATATTTTAAATAACAATGTGAGTTTAAATGGTTGAAACTGTTTTATCAGTAAACATTTATAAGAGACAATAAAAATAGTCCCTCACTAATAGCTAAATACTAGAAGACAAAATAGTTTCACCTGTATTTCTCTAATACAATATTATGTATGTGAAACTGCAAAGAACTAAGAATATTGTGAAAAGTCATTATTAGAAGAGTGACTATTCATCTGAGGATACTATCATTTTTATTACTTTCTAAAATTGTATATTTATATAGGATTATTAGATGAGTACAATGAGAAATGCTAAAAATAAAATTCTGGTACTCTAATTCCAATAGAAATAAAAAGTTCAAAAATTAGCCTAGTAGGGGCCAGAGCAGTGGCACAGCGGTAAGGCTTTTGCCTTTTGTCTGCCCTTAAACAGACCATGGTTCGATCCCCTGGCATCCCATATGGTCCCCCAAGCCAGAACTGATTTCTGGGTGCATAGCCAGGAGTAGCCCCTGAGCATCACAGGGTGTGCCCCCCTCAAAAAACATTAGCCTACTAATCAAACCAACTCTCATGAAGCACAAAAATTATTTTTCCTTTATTGATAAATTGATCATTTATTTATAAATTGATATGATACAATTTTATCAATTTATTTATAAATTGAGATAGGCTAAAATTTATATAGAAGCATATATGTGTGTATTTACTCCATCTTAGAGGTAGAACAAGTAGAACTAATACATAACCTTTTTGCCAAACTTTTTGCCAAACTACAATTTTACAAATACCAGAGAGAAGGGGTCCCAGATGGTCAGAAAGAAATAGTTCTGTAAGTATCCTGTGGCATCATACATACATATATACATACTAGAATCCCTAAAAATGGAATAAATCTAGGCAGCCCACAAGGGATCTCACTGGGAAACAAAACATGGTTTTGCCTTTTAAACTTGGATGACTTAGTGGATCAAGCAACTTACATGAATACATGAGCTATGCTAGAGAAATTACACCTATACAAATAACTATCTATGTGGCTAACCAGGGGTTCCATTTTTTACAGAGGAAATTTTCAAGGTACACATCCCTACACCAAAGGAGCACCCTGCAGTCTGTGTGAGACTGGGGACACTTGCATCAAGAGACTCTGCAGTAAGCAAAATTTTAGCTGCCTCTCAAAAAGCAAAATTTCCATAAATTCATTATATTTCAGCTTGGGGCTTTTAGGTGTTTAGATAACTTATGAACAATATTCAATTGCTGCTACAGGATGACAGAGTAATTTGTCATAAATTATCATAGTAAAGTCAGATGTTCCTTTTTTCTTCACTGATTTTTTTTTCCCTCGCTAAAAAAGCCAAAGAAGAAAGTGAAGTGGAACTGATCAAATCTGCAGCTACACTATTGGCTGAAATGTTTCATATTTGTAGTATTTGTGTTGGTCTTATTTGTATTTGCCTCTTTTTTGTTATGACTATTAGTGACTTGCTCCAAAGTAAATGTCCAAATTGATTGCAATTTAAATGTGCATTTACCTTCCACCATCAGCCTTTGGTTCCCAGAAGAAAGATGCTTCTAAAGAATAAATGCACAGGTGCTGGAGCGATAGCATTTGCCTTAAATGCAATCAACCTGAGTTTGATCCCATGTGGTCTCCTGAGTCCACTAGGCGTGATACCTGAGTGCAGAGCCAGAAGTAACCCTTGAGCACCGCCATGTGTGCCCCCCAAAAAAGAAAAGAATAAATGCATTAATTTTGACTGATGTCAGGGTGTGAAATGCGTGGAGCATGAATGATAGAAAACTTAGGAAAAGTAGATATGATTGCATGAAAGAAAATAGGCACCAAAGTCTATATTTTAAAATTCCATTGATATAAAACTTAAAACAAGGAATAACTATGTTTGGAGTCAGTAGTGTGTTTGAATATTTTAATACTGATTTAATTTTTTAATGTTATGCAATATTCAGGTCTGCAGGCCCAAATAGATATTTTACTTATCCTAGTTCTAATTAATATTCTTTTTCATTTTTTTTTTAATTTTTTTTTTTATTTAAACACCTTGATTACATACATGATTGTGTTTGGGTTTCAGTCATAAAAGGAACACCACCCATCACCAGTGCAACATTCCCATCACCCAAGTCCCAAATCACCCTCCTCCCCACCCAACCCCCGCCTGTACCCTAAACAGGCTCTACATTTCCCTCATCTTTTTCATTTTTATCTCTCCCATCTTCCATTTATTGAGTTCATACTTTTTATACATGCCTTTTCTCTTTTTAGTTGCTAAATTCTTATGGAAAGTCAACATTTTAGCTTAATTTTCTGTTTGAGAGACGAGATATGCTACATAAAAACCATGTAATCAGATGATGATTAGTATAACTATAAATAGTGATTTGGGTCCCAAATAAAGCAAATTTCTTTTTTTTTTTTTTTTTTTTTGGTTTTTGGGCCACACCCGTTTGACGCTCAGGGGTTACTCCTGGCTATGTGCTCAGAAATCACCCCTGGCATGGGGGGACCATATGGGACGCCGGGGGATTGAACCGCGGTCCTTCCTTGGCTAGCGCTTGCAAGGCAGACACCTTACCTCCAGCACCACCTACCCGGCCCCTAAAGCAAATTTCTTAACAAATACTAGCAGCTAGTAATATTATAGTCCTCATTAATTTCTATTATTTGACATAGCTTATTTTTTGCAGCACTAATCACTCTAAAATCATACTTTGTGCTCATTTTCATTAACTTTAGTTTTAACTTAGTCATGTATATTTCTTGATTTTCTTTTTTCTTTTGTTTTTGGGCCACACCCAGTGATGCTCAGAGGTTGCTCCTGGCTATGCACTCAGAAATCATTCCTGGTTTGGGAGACCATATGGGACACTGGGGGATTAAACTGCAGTCCGTCCTATATCAGCCACGTGCAAGGCAAACGCCTTACCACTGTACCACTACTCGGGCACCTTGATTTTCTTGTTACTTTTTGTTTTGTTTGAGGGCCACACCTGGCAGTGCTCCAGACTTATTTCTGGTTCTATGCTCAAGGATCACTCCTGATGTTGATCATAGGTGCCAGAGATTAAATCCAGGTTGGCTGCATACAAGGCAAATGCCTTACCTACTGTACTATTGTTCCAGCCCCTATTCCTTGTTTTCATATAAAAAAATTTTTTTTTGTTTTTTGGGCCACACCCGTTGATGCTCAGGGGTTACTTCTGGCTAAGAGCTCAGAAATTGCCCCTGGCTTGGGGTGACCATATGGGACGCTGGGGGATCGAACGTGGTCCTTTCCTTGGCTAGCGCTTGCAAGGCAGACACTTACGTCTAGCGCCATCTCGCCAGCCCCTAAAAATAACTTTTTATCTGCATACTGAACTCATCCTTAATACATAATAGAAACTCAAAAATAAATAACTGAATAAAATAATTAACTTCATAGCAAATTATGGGCTCCTGTAAATATGAGAGAAAATATTGATGGGAAAGATATGGAAAAAGACAAAGCTAGGACTCATTATAGAAGTAAAAGAGCTAACTCCCCCCTCCCCAAAAATAACCATGAGGCTAGAGAGATAGCACAGTGGTTAGATGTTTGCCTTGTATGCAGCCTATTCAGGACAGACAGTGAGTGGTTCGAATCCCAACACCCCAGATAGTCCCCCAAGCCAGCCAGGAGTCATTTCTGAGAGCAGAGCCAGAAGTAACCCATGAGTGCTGGGTGTGACCAAACAATAAAGAAAGAAAGAAATAAAAGAGCTATTTAATAGAATACTCTAGGTCCCAAAAATTCAACATAAAGGAGTACTTTTTTCAAAACTTTAAATGGGCATAGCAGTGTCATAAATAAATTAACTTAAATAAATTAGCTTAAGTATTTTCATCTTTTATCTATTTATTATGGAGTATTCCAGAATCATTTATTGACACACATTGTTAGTAATGAGCATCATCCATATTTTTGTTTTCTGCAATTTGAGAGACACTTTTATTTTCTCAAGTTAAAAACTCTAAGTCTCATAAATCAATTTTCTTACTCAAAGAGTCATAAAAGGATGTGATGTTTTTAATTTTAAAATATTTTTTCTGGAGGCCAGAGCAGTGGTGCAAGCGGTAGGACATTTGCCTTGCATGCACTAACCTAGGATGGATCGTGGTTCGATCTCCAGCATCCCATATGGTCCCCCAAGCCAGGAGCAATTTCTGAGCACAAAGCCAGGAGTAACCCCTGAGTGTCACTAGGTGTGGCCCCAAAAGCAAAAAAAAAAAAAAAGGTTTTTTTCTGTTTTTAAATATTTTTTATGTTTTTCTGTTTTAAAATGTTTTCTATTTCAGAATTCAAAGAACAACAAATACCTGAAGGTGTGAATCAAAATAGTTCAGCAAATTCAATTACTCCTTCCTTTTTCTGAATGTTTTTAATTTTAAAATACTTTTTTTTATTTCAGTATTCAAAGAACAACAAAACCTGAAAGTGTGAATAAAAATAGTCAGGTATTAATTCAATTATTCCTTCCCTTTTCTGATTGTTTTTAATCTTAACATATTTTTTATTTCGGTATTCAAAGAACAGCAAAAACCTGAAAGTGTGAATAAAAATAGTCAGGTATTAATTCAATTATCCCTTCACATTTCTGAATGTTTTTAATGTTAAAATATGTTTTCTATTTCAGGATCCAAAGAACAACAGAAAGGTATGCATCAAAATAGTTTACTATTAATCCAGTTATTCTCTGTCCTTGACACTAAAATGAGCTCTTAACTATTGTTTGTTGACAGAATCTTCAATTTTGAGTATTTCTCCTATGAGAAGGACAGCATCTCAAAAGATATGTAGTGCATTATGCCTAATTTCTATTCTTCCAAGAATATTCTAGATGTCATGTATACAAAATAAATGACCATACAGGAAAATAAAAGAATGTAATTAAATATAACTTTCACTGGTTTATTATAAAATGTCTACACTCTTCTCTGTTATCTAAATGAAACTTTTCATTAAAAAGATAATGTAACACTGGGGCCAGAGCGGTGATGCAAGCGCTAGGGCATTTGCCTTACAGAAGCTAACCTAGGACAGACTGCAGTTGGATCCCATATGGTCCCCAAAGCCAGAAGCGATTTCTCAGCTCATGGCCAGGAGTAACCCCCCGAGCGTCACCGGGTGAGGCCCAAAAAAGCAAAAGAAAATAAAAAAAAAAGAAAGAGAATATAACATAGAGAAATAGCAATATAAACATCTTAGTTATTTTGACAAACTTCAATTTTATATAATCAAGAATCTTATTTTCTGGTCCAAAGATATAGAGTACAGTGGATAGGGCATTTGCCTTGCATGCAGTTGACCTGAGTGTGATCTCTGGCATCCTTATGGTTTCCTGAACCTATCAGGAAAAATTCCTGAGCATACTGCCAAAAGCCATAAGCACAAGTGGGTGCAGTCACCAAACAAACAAAGCAAAAAGGGATACTACCAGGGCCCAATAGGGATGCCAAATATAGCGACCTGCAACTTAGCCTTAGCAGTCAGAAAGAAAGAAGAAGAGAAGTAGAAGCAACATTGCCTCTATTTCTATACATCTCCTGGGGATAGGGGCTGAAAAGAGATTAGATTACAGCTTGAGAGCAGAGAGGAGGAGGCCAGTAACTCCAGGGCGTGAAGACAAGCAGAGAGAAAATGGCGGAGCAAATTGTCTTGCTGATGCTATATATCAATAGGGCCCAGTGGAGTGGTAGTGGCTCTGGCCCTGACTGCCTGCAGGCTCTGCTCTGGCATTAACCTGGACACTCCCTATCTGCCAGGCTTTACCTTTTTAATAGGGCAGTTGTCCCTTACAGGAAGGGTGTCCCAGTCCAATTGGCATTACAGGGGGATATCATCACCTTTAAAGATATTGGTGATGGGAATGTTGCACTGGTGAAGGGGAGTGTTCTTTACATGACTTGAAATCATACAACTACAATCATATTTGTGATCACGGTGTTTAAATAAAGATTTAAAAAATAAAGATACATTAATAGTACTCCCCTTATATACATTAATATTTCCCCCTTTTATGTTTGTTAAAGCAATTAAAAATATTATATAAACAGGGGTCGGAGCGATAGCACAGTGGTAGGGTGTTTGCCTTACATGCGGCTGACCCAGAACAGACCTGGGTTCGATCCCCGGTGTCCCATATGATTCCCCAAGCCAGGAGCAATTTCTGAGCGCATAGTCAGGAGTAACCCCTGAGCATCACCAGGTGTGATCAAATTACATATATCTATATATATCTATATGTATAGATATATATAGATATATATACAAAACAGCATTGGCCAGGTAAGTTCAACCTGGAGAATTATCTTCTATATTGTCCATATTAATACTATATATTTTTAATCTGGAGAGTTATTCTCTATGTTGTTCATATTATTAGTTCTATATAAATCCAATCTAGAGAGTTATCCTCAGCAGTGAGTGGAGATTAGTCAGGCAATGATCTTCTGCAAGTCTTCTAGCCAGAGTGGTTGCCAGTTGTATTTCTGCTACTCTTGAATACTATTTTGAAAGTTCCAGGGCTAAAAGGCTATGTGTAAGGAAGAAATGAAACAATATTTAAGTAGGGAACATAAGAATAGCTCCTCAGTCTGTAAAATCTATGCCTATTCTAAGAAAGTGAAAAACACTGATCCTTTAGGTAACTGGGACAATGAAGTTTTTCTAGCTCCTTTCTGCTGACAAGGGACATTGTGAGGTTGTCAGAGATTTTCACTTTCTATTTTCTATCTATGGGGTAAATATTGTCTATTTTAAAAATCTCTTTTGCTCATTTTCTCTGTCTAAATTTCTTTTGCTCATTTCTCTTTTTTCTTTTTGCTCATTTTCCTTTTTGCTCATTTTCTCTCTCAATCTCTTCTGCTTATTTTCTCTCTTCTCTCTTTCATTTCTCTTTTATTTATCTCTTCTCTCTTTCTCAACATTCATTCTATAGCTCATGTCTTTGTCTTTGTGAGGTATTCACTTTCAGTTCCTTACAAATCCAGGATTCAATTGTATTCACCTGTTCTAGATGCTTTCTGCCAGGCAAAGCTTAGTCTAAAAAGAAAGAAGAAAGAAAAAAGGAGGAGGAGGAGGAGGAGGAGGAAGAGAAGAAGGAAGAAGGAAGAAGAAAAAAAGGAGAAGGAAGAAGAAGAAGAAGAAGAAGAAGAAGAAGAAGAAGAAGAAGAAGAAGAAGAGGAGAAGAAGAAGAAGAAGAGGAGGAGGAGGAGGAGAAGAAGAAGAAGAAGAAGAAGAAGAAGAAGAAGAAGAAGAAGAAGAAGAAGAAGAAGAAGAAGAAGAAGAAGAAGAAGAAGAAGAAAGGAGGAGGAGGAAGAGGAAGAAGAAAAGGTTGCCTTTACTTCTATACATCTCCTGAAGTTTGCCCCGGACTTTAAGCTACAGAGAAAGATAGAGATGACCAGCTATTGTACTGGAATGGGGAGACCTGTGTGATCTGGAGTTTGAAAGAGATAGAGAAAGGCTGAACAAGTTATATCATGTTGATACTGTATATCCTCTGCCCAGCAGGGGGTGCAGGGGTGGCCTAGGCCTCTGGATCCGGACCAGCCTACAGACTGCTCCACCCCAACCACCTCCCACCCGGCAACTACCAGACTTTATCTTTATATTTATTTGTTTATTTATTTATTTATTTGCTTTTTTGGGCCACATCCAGTGACGCTCAGGGATTGCTCCTGGCTTGGAGGACCATATGGGACACCAGGGGATCGAACCACAGTCCGTCCTAGATTAGCTTGTGCAAGGCCAATGCCCTACAGCTTGTGCCACTGCTCAGGCCCCTATCTTTATCCTTTTATAGTAGGGCAGTTGTCTGTTACAGGGAGGCATATTCCAGTCCAGTTGCCATTATGGGAAGGGGGGTTATCACCCCTTAAAGGTATAAGGCTCTTGAGTACATTAACATCCTATTTTGCTGAGCATATGTTTTTCATAAATAAAAGGTCAATGTTTTATTAAAGCACTCTATAATATTTCGTAGAGTCATTTGAATTGTAATAGGTTAATTAATAGCATTGCAAATATTAGAATTTTTCTTTATATACTAGTAGCAAAGGGCAGAAGATGACTGGAGCCTACGTGCAGAACCAAATAACCTGTATGACCCAAGTATAAGCCGAGTTCGTGTTTTGGGGCACAAATTTTGTGTCCAAAAACTCGGCTTATGCTCGAGTATATACGGTATCTGGTTTCTGTCTCCTTGAAGCAGGCAAACATCTTTAATTTTATTGCCATTCTTTTACCTTTGTTTCCTGATCTTTTTTGGCACTAAAAATAAAAATAAAAATACCTTCATTAATAATCACGTGGACCTAGCCACATAGGCCAGGAAAATAGGATAGAAAACAAAAAGCAGAGAGAGCCTAAAAGGTATGTGACCTTATGAATATTCTCTAGGAGATTGGTTGAGTTTGATTCCCACCCAGCTCCCAGATAGGAAAGGCAGCTCCCATTCCAGTTGTAAAAGAGCTGCAGGAAATAATTCACACAGTGAAGAGGTACAAGAATGGGTTCAGGAAATCCAGTGTTCAAGCAAGGAATTTAAACCAACCAAGCTTTCTGTTCTTAAGAAGGAGCGCAACTCAGTGGAAGAAGACCGAAGAATGAGCCCCTGCCTTTCTCAGACCCCTGCTTTTATTGACAAGAATCAGGTCCCACCCTAGACTGGAAGAATTCCAAGTAAGGAATAATCCAATATACTATCGCCAGATCACACCCTAGGGTGGAGTACAATTATTGATTAGGGTAGTATCAGTAATTCAACAAGAGCCCTAATAAAGTTGGTATTAACTGGGCTACTCAGTAGTCTATTCCATCTCATTCTTTCCATCTCTGATCATTAGATACTCCATATAGCTGGATGGTACAATACTCATTTAAAAGTTTTTATTAATGTACCTTCTGTAAAAGAAGTATGCAGGTAATAGGACTTTCAAAAAAATTAAAGTTACTTCTTGCAATGTTAACAAAATATCTATAAAACAAAAATTTGGTTAATTCCAGCATTCTTTTAGTCTAAGTTTTTAAAAGAAAAAGGCCTTGACTATTAACTTTTAAAAAATTACCAGTTTTTAATGGTGTCCCAAATAGAATAATCATGTCAGGGGTATGGGAGATCTCCCTCTTCCTGTTCAAGGGCAAATATCTAGGCTCTCATATCTAGTCTCATTTTAGTACATTGCTCAGTAATTAGCCCTAGCATGTGCCTCCAAGTCCAGTTCTCATGAGTTACCAGGTAGATTCTCCAAGGCAACTCATCTGTGGCTCCAATGGGTAACTCAGTACATTTCTAGGATAGGGAGAAGTTGCCCACAAAGGTGGGCCCTAGTTTATATAAGGTGTTGACCCAGACAAATGTAGGGGTAGAAAGATAAAGCAATTGGAGGCCATTAAAAAGGCAAATCTTATATTAAGATACACACCAGTTTTTCACTGGTTGATAGAACACTGACTATGTGGAGTCCACTCTGGCCTGGTGTACCACATATTGTTGCCTCAGGCTTTCAGCAGGTTCTTCATGTGTCAACATAGGAAAACTCATAATTGGCCATAAATGTTCCTCAAAATAATTTAGACTTCTCTCCTACTTCCTTTTGAAGATGACTTTTACTTCTTAGGGATAATGACAAATATTCTAAGTGAGGAACAGCAGATTTCTCTCTACCACCTAGCCCCAATGTGCTAAAAGGGCCACACACAACATATGGTCAAGAGCAGTGCTTGTTCTGGCCTAGGCTCAAAGTCATTAGAGCTGGTAGAGGATGCATCCAACCAGTCAAAACCCAGTTACAACAGGATAAATGTTTTTTACAGTGACCTGCTGCTGAATTGGGAGTTATAGTTTGATAAGACTTCAGTGGGGGTTGGACCACCCTTTTAGCTGCAATACAGCCCATACCGTTAGGCCTCAATATGTGGCCCAGCTATTGGTGCAACGAAGTATTGGTGAGGGCTTATTCCTAACAAGGATCCAAACTATCATTAGTTCTGCACATAGGTTGCCTTATTCTATTGTAAACTCATACTAGATTATTTTGGCAGAAGGCTGCCTAACTACTCTAGTTCACCTGACAGACTGCCTGTGATATGAGTTATCTCCACCAGAATGTCTCATCCTTCCTGACGGGGACTGGGCATGAGTATTGTCTCTGGTTCTGAGGAAAGGATTTGGGTGCTTTCCTGTCTCTGTATTGGGGTCATAAGCCCCAATAGAGCTTGCACTTAGAGCAAACTAGCTATGGACCATGCTCACTGCTGCAAATAGTCTTCCCACTTGGCTAATGTGGGTACCTATGCAGTCCCACTTTGCATATACATAGTGCATTTGTACATAGTGCAGATGGTCACTGTAGCTGTGTCTGTAATGAACTCTGAGACTATATAGACAGCATATACAGCAACTAAGCACTTCTCTAAGGGAATAATGGGTTTCATGTATTTCCAAAACAATAGCCAGAACTGCTGTAGCCATTCTAATCACTGTCAAAGACTCCACCTAAAGCCTTCAGTAGTCAACTGCTTATTCAATTCAAAAGCATGACCCAGGTTCAGCATGTATAAAGCTTGTTTTAATTTCCCTCTTGGCTACCACTAATTTCATCACTGCTTTTGTAACCCAAGGTGGTCCCTTCACAAATCAACACATACAGGGAGTACAGTATGGTTGTGTTAAGTGGAACACAAATCCCACCAATAATACCCCAATAACCCAAGAAACACCTGCAAGTGTTTGACCAACATGGAACAGAGTATACCTGGATTTTATTGATGACTGCTTGTATGATTACTTTAGGGATTTTTGTTTTTGGTTTTTGTTTTTGGGGTCACACCTGGCAGTGCTCAGGGGTTATTCCTGGCTCTATGCTCAGAAATCACTCCTGGCAGGCTCGAGGGATCAGATGGGATGCAGGGATTCAAACCACCAACTTCCTGCATACAAGGCAAATGCCTTACCTCCATGCTATCTCTCTGGCCCCTGATTATTTTAGTTTTACCTGGTGAGATAGTGCCCCAAAACTTGATCGGCAATCCAATTACCTGAAACTCTTAACTCTGAGTTATTTTTAGGCATGCAAGCAAGAGAGGAGCAGAACTCTCCAAAGGTGCAAGAGTATCGCTGTTTATGAGAATGCTGCCAATACCATAACATCTACAAAGAGCAGAGGATCATCTCCTTTTTAGCTAGGTACAATGGCCTCCAGTCCATGATGTAGCTCAAGCTATGTAAGTAGTCTGGAGCAACATGGTGAAAGAGTGAAAATTCATTGTCACTCCTAGCTGAAGACAATTGAGACTGACTTCCAGAAGCAACATCAGTGGAGGAGAACATGCATGCTGGGTCAGCCAGTGATTGGAATCAAAAGGTCCATAAAGTTGACCATCACTCCACTGCAAAGGCAGAAGCATTACTTTAGCAATCAGTAATCCACCATCAAATAATTTTGTTTGGCTTTCAAACAGACCATACAGTGGAATTTTGGGGACTGTGTGCTAGCCACATTACCCCCAATTTTTTAAATCTAGCACTCCTACCTTCCCGAGTACCAGTAAGTTTAAATGACCCTTAAACACCACTGAGTATGGTTTGGTGGCCTCAAGTAAAGTAACCAATCAGATTGCACTAGACCAGGGGTCTTCAAACTACGGCCCGCGGGCCACATGCAGCCCGCAGAGGAGTCTGATCCGGCCAGCCAGCAGTGAGCGCTGTTTGGTTGCCAAGATACCTGCCAGCATATACACTCAGTGTATATCCAAATATCAAGAACCATGCACTCAAAATGGTAACCATCTTTGGTAGCACTTATGCCTGTGAACAGACTTTTTCAAGAATGAAACATCTGAAATCTCCAACCAGATCAAGATTAACTGATGCCCACTTGCATCACTTGTTATGGCTGGCAGTGACAAATATGGAAACGGACATTGACCATCTCTTTAGCCAAAAGCAGGCCCACAGTTCCCAGTGAAATACTGGTGTGTGATCTGTTTATTTATAAATGGTTTTCATTTTATTTATATAAGATATGTGCAGTGTGAGTAGGAATTAGTAGCTCATATAATTCGGCCCTCCAGCTCCCTAAGGGACCGTAATCCGGCCCCCACTTTAAAAAGTTTGAAGACCCCTGCACTAGACCAAAGCTCTTTTGGTATTGTCCCAGACTCTAAGCACTTCCAGGTGTGACAATTATGCTCCAAAATAAAATAAGGGAAAAGAATAAGAAATCATGATCAGTGCACCATTATAACAATAAAGATAACATTTTAGAATAACAATAGACAGTGGTCAATGGAATAAAATTATCTCAGAAACAAATTAACATATAGGAGTGAAATGCATGAAATAGAGATAGAAAAAAATCATTAACAGATGGTGTTTAAAAACTGAACAGCCACATGCAAAAGAAACTGGAGCACTGTCTCATACTACATTTAACTCTAAATGTATTAAAAATTTGGTGTTTACATTTGAAACCATAAAAAAAAAGAAGCAAAGCAAAGTCAAAACACTGCATGGTATTACCTTCAGTGATATTTTTAGAGAGTTAACACCAATGGCAAGGGAAACAAAAACAAAAATAAATGCATATGCACATGCATTTGAGTAACATTTTCTGCACAGTGAAAAATATTGTCGCTTAAACAAAGAGACATTCTACTCAATGGGAGAAAATATTTGTGCACCATACATCCAACAAAGAGTTAACTGATAAGTAAATAAATACGATGAATAAATATGGCTTATAGATCACAATGCAATACCACTCAGTATAAGAAACTATGAAATCATACCTTTAGTTACACATGAATAAAACTAACTACATTCAGGCTAAAGAAAACAAGTCAAAGGAGAAAGGTAAATATCAGATGATCACATTCATATTGTATGGAAAGAAATAGCAGGAAAACAAAGCCCAAAGCACACAGGAAACCAGCACTGAGACTCTGACCATAAAACAGGGGTTAATACAGAGAGGTACAGGGTGTTATCCAAAAGGCTAAAAAGATCCAACTCCTGTGGTTGAGAGGCATTGGCAGTTTGGTAATGTGTAAGTCTAGTAACATATGTACTCATAACCCACATTTGATAAGCCACATTGCCTCAAAAAATGTAAAATATAAATAAATAAAAGGTGTGAGATTTATTCTATTTGCAGACTACTGAGTTAGGAACCAATTAAAGGATATGACAAAATTATATAAGCCTTCTGGGTCAGGGACAAAGAACAATACTTTACTCAATAGCAATTAATTAAAGCTTTTAAAGAGTTTTTGTGTCTTACATTTTATGAATTATAAAAATATTTACATACATCGTAGCCTAAGAAATCATATAAACCTATAAAATCTGTTAAAAATATAGTTTCCCTTGGAATTGCATTCACAGGACCATGCTTTATTAGGCAGAACAAAATAACACTGAAATAAAAGTAAAAGAAATTAATAACTAAGATCTCCAGCATTTACCACAACAGCACATTATACTAAAATAATAAAAATTCAAAGGGGACAGTAAACTGCCCTTAAAACCACCATTTCCTTGGGGCCGGAGCCATGGCACAGTAGGACATTTGCCTTGCATGCAGTTGACCTAGGACAGACCACAGTTTAGTCCCCTGGCATCCCATATGGTCCCCCAAGCCAGGAGTGATTTCTGAGCTCAGAGCAAGGAGTAACCCATGATCATCACTGTGTGTGGCCCCAAAACAAAACCAAAAACCCACCATTTCCTTTGAATTGAGGAAGTGAAAATAATTTCCTTCTCAAAAGTGAAAAATAAGTAGGCTAAAACTGTAGTTATTTGGGCAGTGAATATAAACTTTATTTGTGCAAGTTTTGACTCTATAAGATTATATTGTCTACATATTCTTTTGATCCTTTCATTTTTATTTGGCATCATTATTTAGAATACTGCTAATATAGAGTTTCAGGCATATACTATTTTAACTTCACACCCACCACCAGTATCAGTGTCTCTCCACTGCTATCTTTTTGTTGTTTGTTTTGAGCCACACCTGGCAGTGCTCAGATATTACTTCTGGCTTCTCAGGAATGACTCCTGGCAGGTTCAGGGGAACATATGGAATGCAAGAATTGAACCCAGGTACTCGCATGCAAGGCAAGCACCTTACTTGCTGCACTATTGTTCCAGCCCCTACACCAATATCTTAAGGTCCTCTCTCAGTCCCTTTTCAATTTCTCTATTTTTATTATATTTTGGTCAAATGCTTGCAATATTATTGAGGTTCATTATTTTTTGTTTGTTTGTTTTTTTGTTTTTTGTTTTTGTGGTTTTGGGTCACACCCGGCAGTGCTCAGAGGTTATTCCTGGCTCCAGGCTCAGAAATTGCTCCTGGCAGGCACGGGGAACCATATGGGATGCCGGAATTCGAACCGATGACCTCCTGCATGAAAGGCAAACACCTTATCTCTATGCTACTCTCCGGCCCCAAATGAATTTTTTGTTTTGCTTTTGTTTTTTGTTTTTTTGGGCCACACCCGGCAGTGCTCAGGGGTTATTCCTGGCTCTCTGCTCAGAAATGGTTCCTGGCAGGCACGGGGGACCATATGGGACACCGGGATTCGAACCAACCACCTTTGGTCCTGGATCGACTGCTTGCAAGGCAAACACCGCTGTGCTATCTCTCCGGGCCCAAGGTTCATTATTTTAACCTACACAATTAGCTCAGCTTTCACCATCAAAGTGTCTAAGATCTTTGACCAATGCCCTTAGTTACCTCCAGTTAAAATCATCACCCTTCCCATGCAATAGCTCTGCCTCTTACTTGGCAATCTCAATTCTGTAATCCAGGACTAAGGGGTTGTCATCAGTGATCCTTCCCCCTCCCTTGTTTTGTTTCTATGTATGTCATAGATGAGTGAGATTAAATATAATATTTGTCTTCCTTCTTAACATGAAACCCTCAAGTTCTATCCAAATTTCACATGATTGCATTTTTTTCTTTTTTTTTTCTTTTTTTTTTTTTTTTTTTTTTGTGGTTTTTGGGTCACACCCGGCCGTGCTCAGGGGTTATTTCTGGCTCCAGGCTCAGAAATTGCTCCTGGCAGGCACAGGGGACCATATTGGGGCGCCGGGATTCAAACTGATGACCTCCTGCATGAAAGGCAAACGCCTTACCTCCATGCTATCTCTCCGGCCCGCACTTTTTTCTTATATAATACTCAGAGTGTGTGTGTGTGTGTGTGTGTGTGTGTGTGTGTGTGTGTGTGTGTGTTTGATAGTTTCTTTATATATTTATCTGTGTTAGACATTTGCATTGCATCTATATACTGGCTATTATAGTCAGTGCTTCAATGAATATAGGTGTGTAGGCAATCATATGTACTTTTATCAAATTGACGTTTTTGTATACACTTTATGCATCTCAGTCAGACAAGTGACACCACTGTTGCTTGGCACCCCTGTGTGCCAGTGGTTAGGATGCTAGATAGCACAGGAAACTCTATGAAAGGGTAGTGGTGATAACATCAGACAACCGGTTTTTTAAACAGTTATTGCAAATATTAATGAATGAGGGTAGATATCATCCAACATCCAGATCAATTCCTGTTTATTTTGTATATTTTTGAGGTCGAGATATTGAATTAGAGGCTATAGTGACCCATCTTTCCTCTAGCTTTATATATTAAAGTTGTAACAGCCAATGCAACAATACTAGGAGGTGGACATTGGAGAAGTAGTTTTATATGAAATCATAAATATTTAAAGAATTCATGTTTTATAGGAAGGTCAAGAGCCTAGAACATTCTCATTTAATATTAAAAAGGCAGCCTTGCAAATGAGGGAGAGGGTATTCACCAGGAATCAAATCAGCTAGCACCCAGAGAGCAGGGTGCTCCAGTCTCTAAAACCATGGCAAATAAAGTTATATTGTTTTAAGAGAACCAGGCTTTGATATCCTTATAGCAGCCCAATTTAACTAGGAGTCCAGAGAAAAGCCAGGAGAGATAATAAGCTTAAAACCAATAGTTTCTGTTTCAGAGTTTGTAAAGGAAAATTAGTCTTTAAAGGAAATAAGGGGATTTAAAGGAATAGTGCTGCATAAGGACAACAGAAAACACACAAGCAGAAAAGTCCTTAAGGATCAGTAGGAATTTTACAGAGAAGGAAGTAAGAAAGTGACAAATGAGACAAAAGGAACCGAAACACTGAGTCACAGAAGAACCTGGTATGTGGTGCCTCACAAGAAAATTAGGAAGCAGAACTATAAAACTGGTCTCCAATGTAGGTAGCTGGCATGAAGATTGAAAAGAGATTACAAAGCTGGGCTAAAACAGTGACGCAAGCGGTAGGGCATCTGCCTTGCACATGCTAATCTAGGACGGACCTCGGTTCAATCCCCAGCGTCCAATATGGTCCCCCAAGCCAGGAGAGATTTCTTAGCACATAGCCAGGAGTAACCTCTGAGCATCACCAGGTGTGGCCCAAAAACCAAAAAAAAAAAGCAAAGTTGTTTTTCAAAGCTCCTAAGCAACAAAAAGCTGTGAATGCTGCCTAACCACATAACTTTTCTATCTTTAGTAACTCTACTTCTTGAAAAAAAAAAAACACTGTTTTGATCAAAGATAGTTTAAATTTTCCACCCTCAGGGACACTGAGACAGGATTGTGAGCATGATATGTGATTGTTATTAATGCAAGACTAGTGAGGGCATTTCTGTGTTCATTCATGGTTCCCAGGCTCTTCAATACAGTCAGGAATGAAAATATTGAGTAATAAATATACTCAGAGTCAGAAAATAAAAAAGTTTATTGGAAAGGAAGTAGAAGAGAAAGAAACTTCCCAGCTGAGAAAGAACTTAGTATAAGACTAAGGTAAGTATGGGTCATTTTTGTGGGATTTTTATAGGAAAACTAGACCTTTGTGTTATTTATGAGAGTATGAGAAGACTCCCATTTGTTTCCTGGAGAGGTTTTGTTAACTTAGGGTCAAACTGTTGTAGATAAGATTAATACACTGTATATATTTAGGGCCTTTTAGGTTATTTACTTGATCATCTCCTAGGTTGTCCATTATCTCTTGGTTTCCTGTAAGCCCAAGAACTGCGGCAGAATTTATGATCTTGGAAAAGTATAAACTAACTAGTATCAGAGAGTTTAAGGAATTTTTAGGGAGGTCTTACGTGTAGGCTTCAGTCTGTTAAATGGAACCACAATGAGCAGTGGGCAAAGAAGAAACTGAAGTGTACTCTTCATTATTGCTCAAGTCAGACCAAATGAAAATAAATTGGGCCGGAAGGTGAGAGTCTGAGAAAATAATAGGATGAGAATCATCTGCAAATCACTTCGAATAGAAAGAGCAAAAACAGAGCCAGAAGAAAAATGTTTTCTGAACAAGGAGGGACGCCATTTTGAAAAACCACATGGCAGGCTTCTTCGTTAGGTTCTGAGCAGGGAGAAACACCATTTTGTAAGGACCACATGGTGTGAGCTACATGCTGAGGCTTCAGAAGTCTATTTCCATAGACCCCGCCTCAGTCTACCTGGCTGTACCAGGTAGCCTATCCAGGAAGGACAAGGGAGTAGTAGGAAGATACCCCTAGACAAGAACCAAATGTTTTAAGGATCATCAGAAAGCTGGAACCTCCCTATATTCCTTCCCTATATCATCCTCATCATGACCTTGGACAGGGTTCATCTCCTTCAGGGGATGGCCCCTGGCTGGCCAGGCTGGGGAATCTTGTTGGCAGACGGATTAAAGTGTTAAAAACTTTATTCCAGTAGAGCATCTCCAGCTGGTAAGGCCCAAGATATCAATTAAGTGAATTGATTTTAAAAATATCTTAAGAAGAGTATTAGATACTTCAGAGATAAAAAAAAATATGAACCAAAAGCCAAGTCTTCAATGTGGTAGGATGCTAGCAATAATAATGAGAAAAAGTGAATTTGACTGTCTTGTACTCTATTGAAGGATCAGCCAATTCGGATGTTCAGTTCAGCTTTCCCAGGGCATATTGACTATTTTGAGCTAAACCAACCAAGATTCAGTAGGTTCATTGGGGGCAAAAGTGGGGGTGAATTGCAATCCCTTAAGTACCTGGAAGAATGTAAATGCAGCTGGGGGGTTAGGAGATGACCCAGAATTGGGTTATCACTAAGAAGATAAAGCAGGGAAAACATCCAATCAGCACCTAATCTTTGTCATGTTCATCAATCTCTTTTTATCTTGTGATTTTGTCTCAAATCACCTTGTCTTTGATCATTTTTATTTTTCCCCCTCCCTTTTTTTTCCCTTTATTGCTTTTATAATAATCAGGGATTACACACGCTTGGTCATGGTGCTTATACATTTGGTTGTATTCAGAAACAGTTTTGATCTCAGTGTTTGGTAAGACTCACACACTTGGCTGAAACAGTTAATTGCAGGATTACTGGAGTCATACATTACTGGGGTCACACATTTAAGGTGCTCACATACACTTGGTCATTGTGCTCTAGAGTGCTCCAGAAACTGCAATTTGCTGTGGCACTAGGGATCTCTAGTCAATGCATTTTAGCTGAATCTGGAATTGAACTCAGAACCAAATTCCAGACACTCTGCCATTAACTGAGAGGCTCGCTATCCCCATTTATTAGCTCAACATGTATATCTTACCAATTTGTCTCATTGTCTTTGAGAGGTTTGGGAATGGGAGAGGATGTCTTTCTAGCAGTGCTGAGAGCTGTCAGGTATATACAGGTGATGCTTAGATAACATGCAGTATTCGAGATTGAGCCCAGGACAGTGCATGGCAGGCAGACACTATAGGACACCAGCTCTTTGAGCTGTCTCCACGGCTATGCTTCATTGTTTTAAGAATCCTCATGTCTGAGCAAACTGCTCATACATAAATGCAGACAAAATGGAAATGATTGTTTTCCTTCAACTAATCTGTTTGACTTTCATTAGTGACTTCAAGCAGCCCAAGAACTGAGAAGATAAATGTAAATTTCTCTCCTCTCCCACATTACAAAGTCCAGCACATTGTGAGGAACCATGAGGCATCCCCCTCCTTCTTCTTCTTTTTTGGCTTTTGGCTTTTGGCTTTTGGGTCACACCCGGCAGTGCTCAGGGGCTACTCCTGGCTATATGTTCAGAAATCACTCCTGGCAGGCTCTGGGAACTATATGGATGCTGGGATTCAAACCACGTCCTTTTGCATGAAAGGCAAAGGCCTTACCTCCATGCTATCTCTCCAGCCCCAAGGCTTCCCCATTCTTAAGGAGAGTAAAAATTCAAGGGCAAAGAATTTTAAAGACCTGGTGATTTTTAAAATGATTGGCTGTAGTCTACGTTATTTCCTACCACTCCCCAGAAAGGCTACCTGGTATGGCCAGAAATCTCGAGTCAGTGTCAAAAAAAAACTTAGGATTGGGAAAGAGAAGCCTAAAATTGAACTCTTTACAAAGAGACATCCCCACACATGTTCAGAACCTCTGGCCCCACATTTCCTCCTCTTCTTATATTCCTGAATCAAATCTTTGACTCTCTTTGAGGCTCTCTTCCATATCCCTGCTTATTGGCACAAGCATCTTAACTGCATCTATGCATGCCTGAATAATGTGGGTGAGGAAATTAATTATGCAAGGATCTACTAAGAGCATCACAAAAAGAATAAACAGTGGCCCAGCCAAGGCAGTTATCAGAGAGATTTTCCAAGATGATGGAGTGAACCACTGTTCATACAAGGAAATGAAATCCTTCTACCACCATTCCTGATCCTGCAAACTGGCCTTCAATTGCTGCAGCATCCGTCAGATGACTCTGATCTGTTCCACTGGGGTCATAGACAGTTCATCTTGTTTTGAGAACCCTAAGTCCAAATTCCTACTGTTCTGCAGGGCCACTTCTGCTAAGGAGTCCAAAGTGCTCTAGATGTATGCACAATCTTTGGTAACTCTTGGGAAGTCTGATTCTAGGCTTTCTTCTACTCCATGCTTGATGGTGGGACTTATACTGGCACTTAAGATCATGTTGAACTGCTGGCTAGCTCCACCTTTTTATTTTCCCTAGCTGATGCTTCTCTACTTGAAAGTAGGTCTGGGCACATTCTTTTAAAGACCCTACAGATCCTATTTGGGCCAAGACAACTTAATTTTCTGCAAAACTCACCTGACACCTTTAGCCTTAGCCTTAGGATCTGGCTCCCTCTGTAATTTGAGCCTGTGCTGCCAGGTGACTTCTCTGACACATTATTATACCCTGCAGAGACAGTCTACCTCTCCTCCACATTTCAGGGGACTTTTCTCTGCACATGCATAAAAAGAGAATGCTCTAAGTGCAACTTCCCTATCCTGGGACCTGTAACACACTTTTTTTTTTTAAATACACCCAAGTAGCTGGAGATAAACCCAAAACAATTTGCATAAGACAAAGTTTAGGGCAGAGATCCTGGGGGTGACAGTTGGACCCACAAACCATTCATCCACAGTCTGGGAAAGGATCTAAGTATAATCCACAAGCAAATCATTCTTGCAGGTCATCCCACAGTTACTGCCTGCAGCAGGAGCAACAGGATGATCTGCATTCTTTCCTGATTCTAAGAGCAGGAATCAACCAAATATGCAGGGGTTCCTTCTTATTCAGGCAGTAACTCTTCACTGTGATGAATAGGGAGGTTCCTGTGTTTTCTTCAATCCTGTCACAGCAGGGTTACCCAGGCTTGGCCAATATAAAATTGTAAAGGTCAGGTCAACATGATGAGCCAAGGGTGGTCTTGGACCTCTCATCCTCTGTAGGAGTGTCCTGATAGGAACACTCCCATCCTTCTCCAGGGTTGGGAGAGTTTCTAGTCTCCAGAATTTTTCATGATGCTGAGAGGCAGGCACACAATTGAAATAAATCAAAGCAAGACTTTATTTCATCAACCACAAGTCCCAAACCAGCTAGCCAAAGCCACCTCTTATAAGAGGCGACATCCCAAGAACACAAGCCAGTTAAAATAGGAAAGGGATGAGGAGTTCTATTTTCTGAAGATACTTAAAATTGTTGGCTTTTTTCTAAGGGTACCCTCCTACCATTCTCTTGTGTCCTTTCCAGATAGGCTACTTGGAATGGCCATATCTCTGAATAGTGTCAAATGGAAACTTAGGCTTGGGAAAGAGAAGCCTAACACAAACCCTTTACAAAATGGTGTCCCTCTGTTCAGAACCTAGAATCCCACAGTCCTGCTTGCCCCAGCAGGAAAGTGTTGAACAAACTTGTGTCTTTTGGCGGGGGGGGGGGGGGGGGGGGGGGGGGGGGGAGGGGGAGGGCGGAGCACACCCAACAGTGTTGAGGGGTTACTCAGAAATTGCTCTTGGCAGGCTTGGGACTCCATATGGGTTGCCGGAGATTGAACCCGGATCCAACTTGGGTCGTCTACATGCAAGGCAAACACCCAACCACTCTGGCCCCATAAACTTGTGTCTTGCTCACACAAACCAGAGTTACTTAATGGAAAAACATAAAAAGAAGTATGAAGATTTTCATGTTAAAAATTATCTTAATTTGGGGCCAGAGAGATAGCATGGAGGTAGAATGTTTGCCTTGCATGCAGAAGGATGGGCATCCCATATGGTCCCCCGTGCCTGCCATGGGCGATTTCTGAGCGTAGAACCAGGAGTAACCCCTAAGCGCTGCCAGGAGTGACCCCCCGAAAAAAATGTATTAATTTATATTTAAGCTATCAAATTAAGAAGTAGAGCAAAAGAATGTAGATCTTTAGTAAAATCTTCTCTCTAAAACATATCTAACCTAAAGAACATTTTGAGAACAGTTTATAGATAGACAAACATATTTTGGAATTTAGGAATAAGAATGTCAGTCAATTCATGTTAACATTACTTTAAATAAATATATATTGCTAGATATATCAAATATATATTATTATAATATATAATATATTTTAATAATATATAATATATTATTGATATATATTTGGTTTTTACGTCACACCCAGCTGCGATCAGGGGTTCCTCCTGGCTCTATGCTTAGAAATCGCTCCTGGCAGGCTCGGGGGACCATATGGGATGTTGAGATTCAAACCACCGTCCTTCTGCACACAAGGCAAATGCCCTACCTCCATGCTATCTCTCCAGCACTTAAATCAATATTTTTAAGGCGACTACGTTGTTTAACTTTGAGCAGAATTGGTCTATGTGCTTCACCATTAGGGTATGGCACAGTATTTTTTGTTATATGGTAAAAACAAATTACAGGCATAATTCAAAGTTCTACTGTATCTTTCTCTTTGGAAAAGCTATGCTTTGCAGATAATTGTTAATCTGATCAATAACAGTACCTTCTGCCACTCTTCATCTGCTTCTTCTGGCCAGTTATAAGAACTTTTTCCTACATGGACACCTCCTTGCCCTGCGCTTCTTCTTGTTATAAATCTTGAGTTGTTTGTACTGTTTGTAACTGGGCCTAGAAGTAAACTAAGACTTATTTTTCACCATTAAATTAGTTTCTGAATAAAACTTATCTTTATTGCCTTACCTAGTTTCTGGATTTGGTTATATGTACACACACACACACACACACACATCCCTATGTTCACTGAAACACTAGTTCAAATAGCCAATAATTATAGATAAATGGATAAAGAATTAATATATACACACATGAAATACTACGCAGCTACAAGAAAATATGAAATTATGCATTTTTCTACAATGTGAATGAAACCAGATGTTATTATTTTTTCTTTTAATATTTATTTATTGATGAAAATGCATCACATAGTTGACATAACTGATCATAATACAATTGTTTCTGGAAGACCAAAAGCAACATGATTAAAAAAAGAAATAGAGGGACCAGAGAGATAGCATGGAGGTAAGGCGTTTGCCTTTCATGCAAGAGGTCATCAGTTCGAATCCCAGCGTCCCATATGGTCCCCCGTGCCTGCCAGGAGCAATTTCTGAGCATGGAGCCAGGAATAACCCCTGAGCACTGCCGGGTGTGACTCAAAAAACCACAAAAAAAGAAGAAGAAATAGAAAATTGAAAGAAAAACTAAAGAAATGAAAGAGAAAGGAAAGAATATGTTCCGTGGAAAGTATATTTTTGAAAATTATTGAATCACCAATGAACTCATTAATGCACTAGCAGAAAGTTTAGTAAGTTCTTTTTTTTTTTTTTTTTAAGGATGAGAGTTAAAAAAAAATACAGTAAAAAACAATGTGGGTGGCAATTGTTGTTTGCATAGGCACAGCAAAATATGGGGGAAATGGAAGGGAAAAGCCTTGGCCTAAGTACATGGAGACTTCATCCCTGAAATTTTCTGGTATAAGACTGACTCAGGGCTCCAGGCATACTAAGCTGTCCAACCCCTGATTCATTCTCTGTGATCCTGGTAAAATTTTTTCGTAGATTCGCTGTCGTTGGTGTCAGGTTTCTATAGTTAAAGATTCTGGTTTCTGTGCATCTCCTTCATGGAAGCCAGGATGACGTTGAGTGTCCTCTAGTTTCACTTCACCAAGATACTATTATTTTTTGTTTGTTTGTTTGTTTGTTTTTGTTTTCATATAAATATACAATTTTATTTGGTCAGAGTTTAACGATTCTTATAGGGAAAAGTTCAATTGATTCATTTAAAATGCATAAGAGATGGGGAAGAAATATTATATTTATAGAGATATTATCTATAAGAATATTCATATTTTCATTGAAAATCTATTCATGTGTCTGAAAAAGAAGTGAAATGTACTTGGAGATTTATAGTAAGTCACTGACAATAAGGTTACAAAATGATTTAAATCTCACTTGGAAAATATTCATTACTAATATTTACTCTTCTTTTATTTAACAATTGACTCAGAATGTAGTAGATATTAAGAACTGTGCATTTGAGAGTTGATGCCAAATAAAGTAACCTACCTTCATACATTTAAACTGGAAGAGAAAAATAATAAATATTGGATCTTAAAAGTATATGTCATACCACATGAGTTATTAGTTTGCAGTAAAAAAAGAGTGGTAAAAGTAGAACTTTATGAAGAAATGGCACTTATTTAGACCTCTGAAATGAGGGTTCCGTGCATGAACATATTAAAATATCCTGTACATATTGTTATTTTAATTGTAATAACATTTTCTTCAAAACAATATGCCAACATAGATAATAACCATGTTAATTAATTAGTTAATATTATTAACTAGAACTATTTTTCTATAGTCAATAATTTCTAAAGAGGTAGGGTCAGAATATTTATACTCTTACCCCCAGAAAAAAAACTATCATTCCTTTCATACATAACTTTAACAGTGTTCAAATTCTTCTTTTAAATCACAGTAGCCTTTTGTTTATCACTCTTATGGATCCTTCATTCAATAGTTTATTTTAATCTAGAAGACAAAGCTTTACTCTAACATTTATTTCAATAAGACTAAACAGGAGCATCTGCATAAATATCATAAGTATGATCACTGCATTATCATTTTGCAACATTGTTTGCTTATAGCTAGTCATCACATGACTTAACTAGATATTTTCTCAAGTTACACTGAGTAACGTTTGCAATTTATGTTAATATGGCAGAAAATCCTGACACACCTAAGTGGTTTGAGATTAAATCTCAGTAGTTTAGGATGTTAGTTGCACTGTGGACCTATAATGAATCATCTTTTTTTAAATTATCTTTATTTAAACACCGTGATTACAAACATGATTGCAGTTGTATGATTACAGACATGTAAAGAACACCCCCCTTCACCAGTGCAACATTCCCACCACCAATTTCCCAGATTTCCCTCCTCCCCAACTCACCCACACCTGTACTCGAGACAGGTTTTCTACTTCCCTCATTCATTCACATTGTTAGGATAGTTCTCAGTATAGTTGTTTTTCTAACTGCACTCATCACTCTATGTGGTGAGCTTCATGTCATGAGCTGCACCTACTAGCCCTCATCTCTCTTGTCTCTGAGATATTGCTAAAAAAGTCTTTCATTTTTCTTAGAACCCATAGATGAGTGAAACCATTCTGTGTCTTTCTCTCCCCCTCTGACTTATTTCACTCAGCATAATAGATTCCATGTACATCCATGTATAGGAACATTTTATGACTTCATCTCTCCTGACGGCTGCATAGTATTCCATTATGTATTATATGTACCACAGTTTCTTTAGCCATTCATCTCTTGAAGGGCATCTTAGTTGTTTCCACAGACTGGCTATTGTAAATAGCGCTGCAATGAATATAGGAGTGAGGAAGGGATTTTTGTATTGTATTTTTGTGTTCCTTGGGTATATTCCTAGGAGTGGTATAGCTGGATCGTATGGGAGCTCAATTTCCAGTTTCTGGAGGAATCTCCATATTGCTTTCCATAGAGGTTGGACTAGATGGCATTACCACCAGCAGTGAAAAAGAGTTCCTTTCTCACCGCATCTCTGCCAGCACTGCTTGGTTTCCTTCTTTATGATGTGTGCCAATCTCAGTGGCGTGAGGTGGTACCTCATAGTAGTTTTGATTTGCATCTTCCTGACGATTAGTGATGTTGAGCATCTTTTCATGTGCCTTTTGGCCATTTGCATTCCTTCTTTCTCAAAGTGTCTATTCACTTCTTCTCCCCATTTTTTGATGAGGTTAGATTTTTTTCTTGTATAGTTCTGTCAATACCTTGTATATTTTGGATATTAGTCCTTTATCTGATGGGTATTGAGTGAATAATTTCTCCCACTCAGTGGGTGGCTTTTGTATTCTGGGAACTATCTCTTTTGAGGTGCAGAAGCTTCTCAACTTAATAAAGTCTCTCCCATCTGTTTATCTCTGCTTCAACTTGTTGGGAGAGTGCTGTTTCCTCCTTAAAGATGCCTTTAGTCTCAATGTCATGGAGTGATTTACCTACATGTTGTTTTATATACCTTATAGTTTCAGATCTGATATCAAGGTCTTTACTCCATTTGGATTTTACCTTCATACATGGTATTAGCTGGGGATCTGAGTTCGCTTTTCTGCAAGTGGCTAACCACTTGTGCCAACACCACTTGTTGAAGAGGCTTTCCTTGCTCCATTTTAGATTTCTTGCTCCTTTATAAAAAAAAGTAGGTGGTTATATGTCTGAGGAACATTCTCTAAGTACTCAACCCTATTTCACTGATCTGAGGGTCTGTCTTTATTCCAATACCATGCTGCTTTGATAATTATTGCTTTATAATACAGCTTAAAATTGGGGAAAGTAATGCCTCCCATATTCCCTTTCCCAAGGAGTACTTTAGCTATTCTAGGGTGTTTACTGTTCCAACTGAATTTTAGAAGTGTTTGATACACTTCTTTGAAGAATGTCATGGGTATCTTTAGAGGAATCGTGTTAAATCTGTACAATGCTTTTGGAAGTGTTGCCATTTTAATGATGTTGATCCTGCCAATCCATGAGCAGGGTATGTTTCCATTTCCGCGTGTCCTCTCTTAATTCTTGGAGCAGTGTTTTATAGTTTACTTTGTATAGATCCTTCACATCTTTAGTCAGGTTGACTTCAAGATATTTGAGTTTGTGTGGCACTAATGTGAATGGGATTGTTCTCTTAATGTCCATTTCTTCCCTATCATTATTGGTGTATAGAAAGGCCATTGATTTCTGTGTGTTAATTTTGTAGCCTGCCACCTTGCTATATGAATCCATTATTTGTAGAAGCTTTTTGGTAGAGTCTTTAGGGTTTTCAAGTAGAGTATCATGTCATCTGCAAACAGTGAGAGCTTGACTTCTTTCTTTTCTAACTGGATTCCCTTGATATCTTTTTCTTGCCTAATCGCTATAGCAAGGAATTCCAGTACTGTGATGAAGAGGAGTGGTGAGTGAGGACAGCCATGTTTTGTACCAGAATTTAGAGGGAAGGCTTTTAGTTTTTCTCCATTGAGGATAATATTTGCCACTGGCTTGTGGTAGATGGCCTTAACTATATTGAGAAAGGTTCCTTTCATTCCCATCTTGCTGAGAGTTTTCATCAAGAATGGGTGTTGGACCTTATCAAATGCTTTCTCTGCGTCTATTGATATGACCATGTGATTTTTATTTTTCTTGTTGTTGATGTTGT
The DNA here is from genome assembly GCF_024139225.1 of Suncus etruscus. Taxonomy (NCBI): domain Eukaryota; kingdom Metazoa; phylum Chordata; class Mammalia; order Eulipotyphla; family Soricidae; genus Suncus; species Suncus etruscus. Next base: position 17,929,902 of record NC_064858.1, read on the forward strand.
ATATTATGTTGATTTACGGATGTTAAACCATCCTTGCATTCCTTGGATGAAACCTACTTGATCATAGTGAATGATCTTCCTGATGAGGCATAGGATCCTGTTTGCCAGGATTTAGTTGAAGATCTTTGCATCTATGTTCATCAGGGATATTTGTCTGTAATTTTCTTTTTTTGGCAGCATTTCTATCTGGTTTTGGTATTAAGGTGATGTTGGCTTCATAAAAGCTATTTGAAAATATTCCTGTTTTTTCAATTTTATAAAAGAGCCTGGCCAGGATTGATAGTAGTTCCACTTGAAATGTTTGAAAGAATTCATTCATGAATCTATCAGGGCCTGGGCTTTTGTTTTTGGGCAAATTTTTGATTACAGTTTTAATTTCCTCAATAGTGATGGGGATGTTTAGATATGCTACATCTTCTTTATTCAACCGTAGAAGGTTATATGAGTTCAAAAATTTACCCATTTCTTCCAGGTTCTCATATTTAGTGGCATAGAGTTTCTCAAAGTATTCTCTCAATACCCTTTGAATCTCTGCAGTATCTGTAGTGATCTCCCCCTTTTCATTTCTAATACGAGTTACCAAGTTTCTCTCCCTCTTTTTCTTTGTGAGTTTTGCCAATGATCTATCAATCTTGTTTATTTTTTCAAAGAATCAACTTCTGCTTTTGCTGAAGATGCTATTATTTTAAGCAAATAATTCTCAAAGAAGAGGCCAGAGCGATAGCATAATGGGCAGGGCATTTTCCTTGCATGCAGCCCACTGTAGTTAGATCTCCAGTATCCCATATGGTTCTCAGAGCCTGCCAACAATGATTTCTAAGCACAGAGCCAAGAGTAACTGTTGGGTGTGGCCTACTCCCAAAATAAAAATAATAAAATAATTCATAAATAGAAAGACAAAAACTTTATGCTACATTCAAATGTGGTATGTCAAGAAAAAGGAAAAGCATAGACAATGTCCAACTAGAACAAATTCCTTAACTCTGACCACAAAACTGAGATTACCAAGTAGATGAGGGGAAAAAATGTAAATTGTATAGTGGACATATGTAGGGATATCGAGACTGTGATTGTGGGTGTAGTGTGGTAAAATCTATCTCTAAAATTTGTTAATTTGTATTTATAAAATGAGTTAACTCAATCAAATGATTTTGTTGTTGTTTTGGGGCCACACCGGTGACACTCAAGCGTTACTCCTGTCTATGCACTCAAAAATCACTCCTGGCTTGGGGTACCATATGTGATGTTGGGGCCCCAGACACCGTGTTCCATCCTAGGTTAGCACATGTAAGGCAAAAACCCTACCACTTGAGCCACAGCCCCATCTCTTGTACACTTCTCTTTTATGTAGCTGGCCTAGGTTCTCTTCCTGACATCCTGAACCTTGTAGAGTAATCCTTGAGCATAGAGCCAGAAGTTAGCACTATGCACAGCTGAGTATGTGAAGGAAGGAAGGAAGGGAGGGAGGGAGGGAGGGAGGGAGGGAGGGAGGGAGGGAGGAGGGGAGAGAGAGAAAAAGAAAGGAAGAAAGGAAGAAAGAAAGAGAGAGAAAGAAAGAAAGAAAGAAAGAAAGAAAGAAAGAAAGAAAGAAAGAAAGAAAGAAAGAAAGAAAGAAAGAAAGAAAGAAAGAAAGAAAGAAAGAAAGAAAGAAAGAAAGAAAGAAAGAAAGAAAGAAAGAAAGAAAGAAAGAAAGAAGAAAGAAAGAAAGAAGAGAGAGAAAGAAAGAGAAAGAAAGAAGAAAGAAAGAGAGAGAAAGAAGAAAGAGAGAAAGAAGAAAGAGAGAAAGAAGAAAGAACAAAGAGAGAAAGAAAGAAATAATAAATGAAATAAAGAAATAAAGAAAGAAAGAAAGAAAGAAAGAAAGAAATAAAGAAAGAAAGAAAGAAAGAAAGAAAGAAAGAAAGAAAGAAAGAAAGAAAGAAGAAAGAAAGGAAGGAAGGAAGGGAGGAAGGAAGGAGGAAGGGAGGGAGGGAGGAAAGGAGGGGGGAGAGAGAGAGAAAGAAAGAAAGAAAGAAAGAAAGAAAGAAAGAAAGAAAGAAGAGAGAGAAAGAAAGAGAAAGAAAGAAGAAAGAAAGAGAGAGAAAGAAGAAAGAGAAAGAAAGAAGAAAGAGAGAAAGAAGAAAGAAAGAACAAAGAGAGAAAGAAAGAAGAAAGAAAGAAAGAAAGAAAGAAAGAAAGAAAGAAAGAAAGAAAGAAAGAAAGAAAGAAAGAAAGAAAGAAAGAAAGAAAGAAAGAAAGAAAGAAAGAAAGAAAGAAAGAAAGAAAGAAAGAAGAGAAAGAAGAGAAAGGAAGGAAGTAAGGGAGGAAGGAAGGAGGAAGGGAGGGAGGGAGGAAAGGAGGGGGAGAAAGAAAGAAAGAAAAAGAAAGAAAGAAAGAAAAGAAAGAAAGAAAGAAAGAAAGAAAGAAAGAAAGAAAGAAAGAAAGAAAGAAAGAAAGAAAGAAAGAAAGAAAGAAAGAAAGAAAGAAAGAAAGAAAGAAAGAAAGAAAGAAAGAAAGAAAGAAAGAAAGAAAGAAAGGGGGCCGGGCGGTGGCGCTGGAGGTAAGGTGCCTGCCTGCCTTGCCTGCGCTAGCCTAGGATGGACCGCGGTTCGATCCCCCGGCGTCCCATATGGTCCCCCAAGCCAGGAGCGACTTCTGAGCGCATAGCCAGGAGTAACGCCTGAGCCTCAAATGGGTGTGGCCCAAAAACCAAAAAGAAAGAAAGAAAGAAAGAAAGAAAGAAAGAAAGAAAGAAAGAAAGAAAGAAAGAAAGAAAGAAAGAAAGAAAGAAAGAAAGAAAGAAAGAAAGAAAGAAAGAAAGAAAGAAAGAAAGAAAGAAAGAAAGAAAGAAAGAAAGAAAGAAAGAAAGAAAGAAAGAAAGAAAGAAAGAAAGAAAGAAAGAAAGAAAGAAGAGAAAGAAAGAGAAAGAAAGAAGAAAGAAAGAGAGAAAGAAAGAAGAAAGAGAGAAAGAAGAAAGAAAGAACAGAGAGAAAGAAAGAAAGAAAGAAAGAAAGAAAGAAAGAAAGAAAGAAAGAAAAGAAAGGAAGGAAGGAAGGAAGGGAGGAAGGAAGGAGGAAGGGAGGGAGGAAAGGAGGGGGGAGAGAGAGAGAAAGAAAGAAAGAAAGAACGAAAGAAAGAAAGAAAGAAGAGAGAGAAAGAAAGAGAAAGAAAGAAGAAAGAGAGAGAAAGAAGAAAGAGAAAGAAAGAAGAAAGAGAGAAAGAAGAAAGAACAAAGAGAGAAAGAAAGAAGAAAGAAAGAAAGAAAGAAAGAAAGAAAGAAAGAAAAGAAAGAAAGAAAGAAAGAAAGAAAGAAAGAAAGAAAGAAAGAAAGAAAGAAAGAAAGAAAGAAAGAAAGAAAGAAAGAAAGAAAGAAAGAAAGAAAAGAAAGGAAGGAAGGAAGGGAGGAAGGAAGGAGGAAGGGAGGGAGGGAGGAAAGGAGGGGGAGAAAGAAAGAAAGAAGAGAGAGAAAGAAAGAAAAGAAAGAAAGAAAGAAAGAAAGAAAGAAAGAAAGAAAGAAAGAAAGAAAGAAAGAAAGAAAGAAAGAAAGAAAGAAAGAAAGAAAGAAAGAAAGAAAGAAAGAAAGAAAGAAAGAAAGAAAGAAAGAAAGAAAGAAAGGGGGGCCGGGCGGTGGCGCTGGAGGTAAGGTGCCTGCCTTGCCTGCGCTAGCCTAGGATGGACCGCGGTTCGATCCCCCGGCGTCCCATATGGTCCCCCAAGCCAGGAGCGACTTCTGAGCGCATAGCCAGGAGTAACGCCTGAGCCTCAAATGGGTGTGGCCCAAAAACCAAAGAAAGAAAGAAAGAAAGAAAGAAAGAAAGAAAGAAAGAAAGAAAGAAAGAAAGAAAGAAAGAAAGAAAGAAAGAAAGAAAGAAAGAAAGAAAGAAAGAAAGAAAGAAAGAAAGAAAGAAAGAAAGAAAGAAAGAAAGAAAGAAAGAAAGAAAGAAAGAAAGAAAGAAAGAAAGAAAGAAAGAAAGAAAGAAAAGAAAGGAAGGAAGGAAGGAAGGGAGGAAGGAAGGAGGAAGGGAGGGAGGGAGGAAAGGAGGGGGCAGAGAGAAAGAAAGAAAAAGAAAGAAAGAAAGAAAGAAAGAAAGAAAGAAAGAAAGAAAGAAAGAAAGAAAGAAAGAAAGGAAGGAAGGAAGGAAGGAAGGAAGGAAGGAAGGAAGGAAGGAAGGAAGGAAGGAAGGAAGGAAGGAAGGAAGGAAGAAGAAGAAAGAAAGAAAGAAAGAAAGAAAGAAAGAAAGAAAGAAAGAAAGAAAGAAAGAAAGAAAGAAAGAAAGAAAGAAAGAAAGAAAGAAAGAAAGAAAGAAAGAAAGAAAGAAAGAAAGAAAGAAAGAAAGAAAGAAAGAAAGAAAGAAAGAAAGAAAGAAAGAAAGAAAGAAAGAATACAAAGACAATTTTTTTATGCTCCTTATTTCCAAATCAATTTCTTGGAGACTTGTGAAGATAAGTGACATTACTGTTTGATAAAATAATAATTCTGGTTGCTGGAGCAGTGGCACACGGGGTAGAGTATCTGCCTTGCTGCACTAACCTAGAACAAACAGTGATTTGATGCTCCAGTGTCCCATATGGTCTCCCCACTCAGGAGCAATTTTTGAGCTCATAGCCAGGAGTGACCCCTGAGCAAAAACAAAAACAAAAAAAAATAGTAATTCTGACTGCTTGGAGAAGATTAATATAGGAACAAAGAGTAAAAGAAAGGATATTACTCAAGAAGCCATTGACTGGAGCAATCTAGATGAGAGCAGAAGGTAGAGAAATGGGCGTAGTAGGAAGCAGTGAATTTGGGATCTATTTCAAAGACAAAGCTTACTTATTAAGTGAGTCATGTAAGTAATGAGTAAATAAAAAGTCGAGGATTACTCCAAGAATTTGGCCTGGGAATGTGGAAGATTGAGCTATAATGTACTGAAATGAGAAAGATGATGGGTGGAGATGAATATTTGAGAGGAGGTCCAGTCTATAAGTAGAGGCATAGAAAATATTTGATATAGTTATTGACATGTACCTAGTCAGGGAATGGTGATTTCTTGTTGTGTACAAATACAATTCTGGGCTTAGTTAAACATGTTTGGTCAAAATCCTGTTGTCCTGAATACTGGGGAGTGTCCTAAAGGAAGTCTGACCTAATAGAAAATGTTTTAGTCCTTGACAGTATAATAAGTACATTCCTTGTATTTAAAAAAAAAAGTTTTATTTATTTATTAATTCATTGATTGGTTTCTCAGTCACACCCAGAGGCTCTCAGGGTTCACTCCTGAATCTGCACTCAGAAATTACCACTGGCAGGATGGGGGACCATATGGAATGCTGGGAATCAAACCGGGTCCTTCCTCGGTCAGCTGCATGCAAGGCAAAAGCCCCACTGCTGTGCTCTCTCTCTCTCTCTCTCTCTCTCTCTCTCTCTCTCTCTCTCTCTCTCTCTCTCTCTCTCTGGCCCCTGTATTTAATTCTTAATCTAAAACTTGTAGGAAAGCAAGGATGTTGTAATTTAAAAACCAAAATGTATTTAGGCCTATATAGAGTACTATTTTGGTATTCATCCTGATAGTCCAGCTCCCTATAAAACAGAGGACACTAAAGAAAAAAAAAAAAAAAACCCATAAGTGTAACATAAACTATTGGTGGAAATGGAATTGAAATAAACCCTTGAGTAATCCATTGTGAATGATTTTTTTTATAATCTTGTGCTTTTATGTTAGTTAGTTAGTTAGTTAGTTGGTTAGTCGGTCAGTTAGTTAGTTAGTTAGTTAGTTAGTTAGTTAGTTAGTTAGTTAGTTAGTTAGTTAGTTAGTTAGTTAGTTAGTTAGTTAGTTAGTTAGTTAGTTATGGGCAAGTACTAAGACATGCATCTATGTACTAATTTGATGTGATTGTTCTTGTTTCAAGAAAAAAAATCTCTGCACTAATTTGAGTTTGTATTTTTACTAGAAAAGAGTTGTGGAATGAAAAGTATTAAGAGAACAATAAAGAAAGCTTGTTTCTTTTCTTAAGTTTAAGATATTAAAACATCACATAACAGAATATTAAATAAAAGAAAAGATTCAAGACAATTCTATTTATGCTTAAATACACAAATATAAATAAAAAATAAACTCTGCCCAGGTACTGGGTATTTGGATATAAATACATATCGAAAATGAATCTTCAGTTTTTGAGGATAGAAAAAAAATAAACAATAAACATAGCTTAAAAATATGACAGCTTAACTACTTGAGTTCTAATAAATTAAATGTAAATAGTTGGACGATTTTTAGGGAGAAGATGGGAGGGAGCAGTAGCCCTTCGGAGGTTAAAATGCTGAGGCTGAGTTGGCATCCTTGAATTGTAGAATCCAGCTTGTTGAAGAGGAATTGGACCATGCTCAAGAATGCCTGACGACTGCCTTGCAAAAGCTGGAGGAAGCTGAGAAAGCAGCTGATGAGAGTGAAAGAGAGATGAAGATCATTGAGAACCAGGTCTTAAAAGATGAAGAAAAAAAATGCAACTTAAGGAATTTCAACTTGTCCCAGCCCCGCAGGACCTAGTTATTTGAGGGGCTGAGAGGAACCGTACCTGGAAAGGAATGGGTGAGTAAGAAGGAGGAGACCAAGCAAATGGTTGTCAAGGTCTACTTTATTGCAGAAAAAAACAGGCTTTTTAAAGACAGGTTTTAAAGGGAGGGATGTGGGCAAACAGGAACAAGCAGATATCCTGACATATCTTATGGTCAATCTTTATGAGCCAGAAATGGTGCATATTTATTTGCTAATCTTAACTAGGAATATCTAAAACCTACAGATGTCAACATACTTCCTGGAATACAGAGCCAACTGTGACAGTTCCTCATTTCTTAGAGTCCAAATTCTGGTAAACAGCCAAATGCCACAGATCACTACTCAGGCTGATGGTGGGGGATGTATAAACAGCCATTTTATATTGCCTGGCTCCTGACATCAACTCAAAGAAGCCAAGCCCATTGCAGAAGAAGCAGATAGGAAGTTGGTGATTATTGAGGGTGATTTGCACACAGAGGAGCAGGCTGAGCTGGCAGAGTCCCATTGCGGAGAGATGGATGAGCACATCAGACTGATGGACCAGAGCATGAAGTGTCTGAGTGCTGCTGAGGAAAAGTATTCTCAAAAAGAAGATAAATATGAAGAAGAGCTAAAGATTCTTACTGATAAACTTAAAGAGGCAGAGACCCCTGCTAAAATTGCTGAAAGATTGGTAGGTAGCCAAGATGGAAAAGACCATTTATGATTTGAAAGATAAACTGAAATGCACCAAAGAGGAGCACCTGTGTATACAAAGAATGCTGGACCAAACTTTGCTGGACCTGAATGAGATGTAGAGGACCCTGAGTCCTGCCCTGACTCTGTGCCTCCCTCCAACCCTGACTCAGCCTAAGGCCAGCATGCTGAGGCTTAACTGGAAGGCGCTCTCTCTCTCTCTCTCTCTCTCTCTCTCTCTCTCTCTCTCTCTCTCTCTCTCTCTCTCTCTCTCTCTCTCTCTCTCTCTCTCTCTCTCTCTCTCTCTCTCTCTCACCCCTTCCCACACTCCCACCCCACCCCCACCCCCCTGCTATCTTTTGGGCCAAACTCTCTTTGCCTCTCCTTCAGAGATTTTCTTTGGAAAAGAGATAAAGCACCTTTCAGAACAACATCTAAGGAAATAATGCTAAGTATCTTTAAAAGCATGTTGTCAAAGGTACGCATTTTGTCTTTTACCCTTTTTTGTTGTATAAGCCATTTGTAAGACATTCCAAGTCATTCTACAGTTTTGAGGCAGCAGGCTAATCCTTTCTCTTTCGGAAGGGAACTTTTTAGCTGAATGAATTTTGCCCTCTCTTTAGAGAAGGGAAAGGAGATATACATAGCCCAAAGAAAGACTCCACTATGGGGAAACTTCAGCTCTGTACAAAGTCTAGCCAGATAGTGAAAGGGATTCTAAGAGGAGTTAGTCAAAAATATGCTGTTTAGTCTTTCAGCTTTAAGATATCAGTGGGTAACTTTTTTTATTTATTTATTTTTTTGATTTTTAAATAAGTGGCTCAAGGGGCCAGAGTGATAGTATTGTGGGTCTTGCATATGGCTGCCCTGAGCACAGCAGGGTATGGCCTAAGGCAGGGGGGGGGGGGAACGGACAACAAAGACAAGTGACTCAAATTAAGATACTGAGACCAAATCCTCTCTCTCTCTCTGTCTGTCTGTCCGTCTCTCTCTCTCACTCCCCTCTCTCTCTGTCTCTGTCTGTCTGTCTGTCTCTCACTCTCTCTCTCTCCCCTCTCTCTCTCCTCTTTCTCTCTCCCCTCTCCCTCTCCCCTCTCCCTCTCCCCTCTCCCTCTCCCCTCTCCCTCTCCCCTCTCTCTCTCTCCCCTCTCCCCCTCTCTCCTCTCTCCCTCTCCCCTTTCTCCCTGTCCCCTCTCTCCCTCTCCCCTCTCTCCCTCTCCCTCTCTCCCTGTCCCCTCTCCCCCTGTCCCCTCTCCCTGTCCCCTCTCCCTGTCCCCTCTCCCCCTCCCCTCTCTCCCCTCTCTCCTCCCCTCTCCCCCTCTCCTCTCCCCCTCTCTCTCCTCTCTCTCTCCTCTCTCTCTCTCTCTCTCTCTCTCTCTCTCTCTCTCTCTCTCTCTCTCTCTCTCTCTCTCTCTCTCTCTCTCTCTCTCTCTCTCTCTCTCTCTCTCTCTCTCCCTCTCCCTCTCTCCCTCTCTCCCTCTCTCCCTCTCTCCCTCTCCTGTTAAATCCAGCTAACTGGCCTGGCCCCAGATTGGGGTCCTGGGACTGGAGATCCCTCGATCCCAGGTAGGGGTCTTAGAAATCAGGGATGCCCAGGGGTACCAGGAAGAAAAACACCAGCAGCCGAATGAGGAGCCACAACCTTGAGTATGCAATCACAAGCAGGTTTAATCAGAGTGCTCTGGGCCCACTTTGCAGTGAGACACCCCCCCCCCCCCAGCATCATAACACGTAGGTTTTTAAGAAGTTTTACATGGTAATTATCAATCAGATCAATGCAATCCATAGGTTGTACAGATTGACTGAGATTGAATTTCACCAATGACAGTCTCAGGAAATGGCTCAAATCCTGCCCCTTCATGACCTCACAGGAATCCCACATTGGGCCTGATGTTCTTTTCTATCAGGATGGAGGTGCTACTTTGGATTATGGGCTTGACCGTGGGGGAGGTCATGGATTTATTTTATTATTAAAGAATTTCAGCAAACTGATAACATAAGCAAAATTAGTGTTAATTCTAAGCTTAGAGTCTATTTTCCCTGGGTGCCTGCTTAGTGCTTGAGTGTACTATTTTATGTTTACTATGGGCCCCAAATTTGTTTTGTTGTATTTCACTGTGTTCTAATGTTTCTTAAAACTGCTTCTATGAGACAGCAGGCAGCTAACTCAGAGGTCTGCCCCAAGCAGTGGCTCTGCCTGCCTATTAGGGGTTTTGAAATAACTTGCTAAAAAAAAATAATCTTTAAACCAAGAAGGGGTATTTATAAGTTATATAAAGAGGAGAAAACCACAACTTCCTATAAACTATATTATTTTAAGCTCCGAATCTTTTATTGGGCAAAATTCTTCTGTTCTCTCTTTGTCTGCAGATGTCTTCCTGTCAGAAAAATATTTGTTAAGTGTGCCTGGGCTCTCTTTATCTTCAGGAGCCAGGGTACCTTAGGTTTGGGGAATCTGCCCAGCTGTGAGGGTTAACTTTTGCCTATCAGGGACCTTGGGCAGTTAGGGAAAAGTTAGCTAATATAAAAAATGAAATATTATTTTCAAGTCAGAAAAACACAAAATGTCAAACTAAAAAAATCTCACAAGATCCTAGAAAATCAAAAGTTACACACCAAAAAAAAAAAAAAAAAGTTACACACCAAAATAAAAAGTTAAAAGGTTACACCCCAAAATCAAAGGTCACCTTTTTTTCAGACTCAACAGTCCATTGTCTGTATGGAAAGTACCTTTGCCTAAGAGTGTGTTTACTTGCTGTTTTTCATCTAAGTCTCAAAAATTACTTAAAAATTAATAAAATATCTGGTTATGTAGAAGTAATTTTATTTATTCCTAAAATACAAAATTAATTATTTAGCTTTTCCAAATGCATTTGAAATATGATTTGAAATCATAAGACAGCTCATCTTTTTTTTTTTTTTTTGGTTTTTGGGCCACACCCGGTAACGCTCAGGGGTTACTCCTGGCTATGTACTCAGAAGTTGCTCCTGGCTTGGGGGACCATATGGGACACTGGGGGATCGAACCGAGGTCCGCCCAAGGCTAGCGCAGGCAAGGCAGGCACCTTACCTTTAGCGCCACCGCCCGGCCCCGACAGCTCATCTTTTAAGAAACGAAGCTTAAAAAAATCTAATACCTTTCTATTAAATTCACAACAAAACCTATCTATTATTCTGGGTTCTAACCCCAATACCTCATATCTGCAGAGCACCATGTGAATAGCCCCTGGGCTCTGTCACGTGAGGTTCAAATGCTTCCCCCACTAAATTCTAAAGCTGTAACCAGCATTTTTATAGAATCAACATAGACTTTCCCCCAAAATTAAATGGTCTATTTGTAAGTATGATATGCTCTACAGTCTCAGTTATACCTGAAGAATGCAGATATGCATACCTAGTCTGTGAGTACTGTGTTAGAGTATTGTGTGCATGTTTCCACATTAACATTCTATATTATTGCTCTATTTTTTTTTATTTAAACACCGTGATTACAAACATAATTGTAGTTGGGTTTCAGTCATAACAAGAACACCCCCTTCACCATGCAACCTTCTCATCACCAGTGTTCCCATCTCTTCCCTCCCCACCCCCTCTACTTTTAAATAGTCCTTCATTAGAAATACCCCACACCCATTTTACCCTCTGTGTCTTTATTTGAAAAACACTTGTGGTGTTAGGGTCCAATTGAAGGATGAAACCACACAAATTGGAATAAAACTTAAACTTATTCTGCCTACCAACAGCTCCTAACCTGTCAGGGTTCTCTCCCCCAGGGATGAAAGAACCCCGCCCAAGGTCATGAATAGGATTATATAGGATAGGGATATAGGGAGGTTCTAGCATACTGATGATTATTAAAATGATTGGCTGTCATCTAGAGTTACCTTCCCATTGCTGCCTTTGTCCAGTCCAGATATCCAGATATCCTGATATGGCCATGTAGCTTGGAGCAGTGCAAATGGAAATGGGCTTGTGACCTCAGCATGTGGTCCTTACAAAATGGTGTCTCTCCCTGCTCAGACTCTAAGAAGAAGCCTGACATATGGCTTTTAAAAAAATGGTGTCCCTCCTTGTTCAGAATTCAGGTCCCAACAGTGAGGTGAAGGGAGGTCAACACTGGTGGTGGGGAATTGCCCTAATTCACTGTCACTCTGTACCTTAAATACAACTGTGAAAGACTTGTAATTCCCATGGGTCTCAATAAAAATTATTTTAAAAAATTTAATGTAATTTATAAAAATACTTGTGCTTTACAAAAGGAAATCCCACCTATAATTAAAAAACCCTTTTAAAACTTTCTACCACCTATATGACAAAACCCAAATCACTTCCTCTCTCTCCCCCTATCTCACCCCTTTCTCCCCCACTTCCTCCTCTTTCTCACTTCCTCCCTCTCTCACTCACTACCCCTCCCCCTCAAAGCATCATTTGAGTCCTTTGATTCTTAGTTCCATGGAAACAGGCACCATGTTTTCTACCAGCTCTAAATAATAGTTGAAATAATCTCTATCTCAGTGGTGGCACTTTCCATAGAAAGCTTTGAGGAGCTCTACTCCTCTCTACTCACCCCAAAGAAGAAAAGATCAATTTATATGGGCAGAAGGAAGTGGAGGCAATAAAAAAAAAAAAAAAAGCTAACAAAAGGTCACCATAGGAGACCTTCTCTTAGGAGACCAGGTCTCTTCTGTGGGACTCTCTCCTTAATGCTCAGCAGAAAATTCCAAGTTGACTGATTTTAGACCTCATCAAAAGAGTTAGGGGAACTGAAATGAAATTGGGTATTTATCTGCAGTTTTAAGAATTCAGTCGTAAGTATTAAGATCTTAGATATTAAGTCTTTCTTAGTGATGTGGGCTTATATATTTACAGGGTACTTACAGGTTGTTTTTTTTTTAATCTTCCTACTGTGTTGTCAGGTTTCCAGCTTCACACTTATATTGATCAGCAGCAGTCCTGAGTATTTTCAACCCTCTTTCACTTGATCCATCTTTCTCTGATGTCTGCTTCAAGGATCTCACTGCAGTTTGCAGAAAGCAGGGCCAAGTAGACTTTGAGCTGAGGTTTTGTTCCCTCTGCTTTCCGGCTTCCAAACTGCCAGCCCTGAGGCTTTATCACTGCCAGCTCACAGCCTTTAGTCACTGCAGAGCAGTGACTGGGCTTTTATCTCAGATTACCAAACTGAGTTAACCCAGCAGGAATTTAGGTGCTGTGTCACTGAAAACCACGGGAAGAAAAAAAAAAATATTCAAAACAGGATTAGCAGCACAAGATGAGTTGCTCACCATATATGGAGAAAGACACCTCTTCAGACTTGTGGTGACTGAGGTTCCCTGTTCTGTGTCCTCAGAGCTGCTCTGGCTCTGCAGGGTGAAACTGTGAGAGAAGATCTAGGACTATCTAGAAGTTCCCAGCCTGCAGCCTCTCTGGATTTCAGCCTACAGGCTCCATGCCAAGTACACCAAGCCTGCAAGGCAAGCTGGCATGCACCTCCTGGATGGTTTGCTTAGTCTTCAGTTATCCATACACCCAAAATACTTTGCCAGACATCAAAAATGAAACTTTCATCAAAGACTATGTTCATGCTCACAACAAATTCCGGTCAGAGGTCAGCCCAACAGCCAGTAATATGCGGTACATGGTAAGCAAACATTGGTCTTTGTGGCAGAAGGCGGTCAAAAACAACTAATATTTGGGGGGAGGTTGAATCTTTAGTACCTCTGTATTTTGTCTTTTAATTTTTTTCTATTGTGATTGAGTACGGTTGGTTCACAATCTGTGATACAGCTTAACTCAGCCAATTCAAATCTATTACCACTGAGCATCCTAATACATTTTACTTTTGTTTTTGAGATGTTTCCTTTCTTTTGTTTATGTAGAAATTTTGCTCTTTTTTTTTTTTGCCCTTTTCTTCTCTCTCTCTAGTTATTAAGAGGTGTGTGTGTGTGTGTGTGTGTGTGTGTGTGTGTGTGTGTGTGTGTTTTAAGTTTTGTCTTTTAAAGTTACTTTTTTGATTATGGAAAAGTATAGCCTTTCTAAAAAGACATCATGGAACTAGGAAAAAGATCCTTAGATTTGAATCTCAGCAATTCATGATGCTGAGCTGACTTACCCATTGAGATTTTTATGAACTAATAAAAATATGTGATATATGGCACATGATTCACAAAATAGCATTTGACACACATTAGGCCTCCAGTAAAACGTTGGTCTGTGTTCCTCTCTTGATACTAAATTTTCTGAGAATGTGGAACACTCAGTGACTGGAGACCAGACTAGCATAGAGACATATGTGCAAGTTGATTTCTTGTCTTTTCTCTTTCACAATCCCCATTTTGCTCCCTTTCCTCACATTGTTGGGGAACAGGTCCTTTTATTTGATCCCATTGTTGTAACATATTTTTTTTCAGACTTGGGATCCAGAACTAGCCCAAATTGCAAAAAGATGGGCAGAAAACTGTCAGTTTAAACATAATCCACGATTAGGCCAAAATCTGCACAAAAACTTTACTTCATTAGGAGAAAACATCTGGACAGGGACTGCTTTCATCTTTTCTGTGTCATCAGCCATCAAAAGCTGGTATGATGAAGTAGAATATTACGACTACAATACTCGGGAATGTAGCAAAGTCTGTGGCCATTACACTCAGGTAAGAGTTTTCCCTGTATCTCTTAAAATGTGAGCAGAAAGCTGGAATCTGGGCTTAAAAATATATGTACCAAACAAGTGTAGAAAAGAACAAAGTGTCTTTGTATAATAGTGCATGTGGTCTCTTGGTGTAGATGCCAAAAAAAAGAAATGACTAGATCATATGGCAGCTCAATTTTTAGTTATTTTAGTTGTGTTTATACTGTTTTACAAAAAGACTGAACTAGTCAACAGACATTCTCACCAATAAGAAGTAAGGGTTCTCTTTTCCTCATATCCATGCCAGCATTAGTATTTTTTGTTCCTTTATATGTGTGTTAGTTTTACTGGTGTAAGGTTTTATTGAAGTTTTTAATCCAACACCAAGCTGGGTAAGTGTTGGAAGGCAGATTGTAAGATTAACCCACAGAAGAATCTTAGATCGCAGCTTGATATAATAGCTTCTGTGCTGAAACTTTATTGGGAGGGTATATCAGAGAAGTGGCAGTGAAGAATCAGAGAGGAGGAACAGGGAGTAAGGTACCTAGCAGAAAATACCTGACCCCCTGAGAAGTCACCCTGAACCCCAATGCCTGTCTCATGCCATTTGGAGAAGCTTACAATGTGCTATGTGAGCAAAGAAGACAGAGTTATTTTCTGGTTCAAGAAGATATGGGGACAGAAGTTGCTCATACAGCAGAAGTCCTATGTATTGCTTGTTGAAAAGATAAGGATAACTCTAGGTAAAATTAGCTTGGTGAAGATGCATAGCATAGATAAATATGCAAGCTGGTACTTGAAGATGAATAACAATCAGTTCATCTAGCCAGATACACAAATATCAGGAGATTATTTAAGTGAAGTGGACTCCAGAATCAAGACAAGATTCTTTGTTCTACATCAGACAAGATTCTGTGTTCTACATGAGAGGGGGGGGGGAGAGAGAGAGAGATAGAGAGTGTACAGGGTCTAAGGTGGGCTTGCCTTGCATGTGACTGATCCCCAATACTGCATACTTCGCCCATGATTCTCAAGCATAGAGTTTCTAACTCTGCCCTCTTGCCAGCACTGCAGGGTATGGCTCAAATACAAACTAAAATTTAAAGGTACTATGACCATCACTTCGGGAATCAAAACAAAAAGAAGGAAACAAGTTTATAATCACATAGTTATGAATTTTTAGAGGTGTTCATTCCAAAGGTATAAAATTAACTTGAGTTTACTTACAAATTCTCCCTTTTTAGTTGACAGGAAAAGAGCTAATATTTTGAACATAAGAAAACTCATACCCAACAGCAATTTACTTCCATTTAAGCATCATAATTCATTTGAATTACAATACTGTTTTTTATAGCTTCATGCGTATGTTGTTCCAATACCATAGCCACCATTACCAAAATGTCTCCACCAATGTCCAAGGAATTCTCCCATCTACTATTAACTCCCATGTAAACTCAGTTCTGTGGACTAACTCTTTAGTTCTGTTTCCTTTGGCTATTTATTATATTCCTTAGTGTGCATTTTTATTTCCCACATATGAGAGATATTGTTCTGTCTCTGTCTCTGTTTCTCTGAATCACTTTACTTACCATGATATCATCTAATTCCATCCAAAGTCACAGTTTGTATGACTTAATTTATTAGTATAGCTCCTTAGTATTCATTTGTAAATGCATATATAAAATGCATATTATATAGCACATCTTAATCCATTCATCAATGTCAAACTATTAGAGAACACTACATTCAACATTTGGGGTGGTGGGTCACACCTGGCAATGCTCTGCATTTAGTAATCACTCCTGTTGATGCTCAGGGGATCATATGGGGTGCCAGAGATTGAATCTAGGTTAGCCACATACAAGGCAACACTGGACTATCTGTCCAGCCCCAACATTTAAATATTTTATTAAAGAACTGTGATTTACAAAGTTGTTAACTTTAGTTTTATTTTATTATATTTTAATGTATATCACTTTACCACCTTTCAGCATCCAGTTCTGTTGTTGTTGTTGTTGTTGTTCATAGTTTTTTTTTATAATTTTTCTTGTGACCAAAGTGAATTATGAATCTTTCACAGTAGTATTTAAGGTACATAGTGACAATGAATCAGGGCCATTCCCACCACCAGGGTTGTCCTCCCTCTGCCCCATATCCAAAGTGATGGTTTCTAACTATCATTGTCATAATCATCTCTTATCTGCCCAACTGCACTCCCCTGTTCTTTGCAGCAAACCTCATACCATAAACCATTTTTCCTGTCCCTTATCTTTATTGTCTTTGGGTACTACAACCATACTATCAGCTTATTTTAAATATCCCACAAATGAGTGCAGTCATGCTATATCCATCCTACCTCCTCTGACTCATTTCACTCAGTATCATATTCTCCATATCCAGCCATGTATAATCAAATTTCATGACTTCATTAACTTCTTATATATATTATATATATTATTATATATTATATATAAGTATTATTATATATATACACACCAGTGGCTTATATATCTGAGGTATTAGTCCCTTGTCAGGTAGGTATTGCATGAATAATTTCTCCCATTCCGTGGATGGCTTTGTATCCTGGTCACTTTTCCTTTAGACATTCAGTGTCATGAAGTATTTTACCTATGTTTTCCTATATGTACCTCTACGTATCTCTGATATTAAAGTCTTCAATCCATTTTGATTTTATTTTTGTGCATGGCATTAAAACAAGGTCTGAGTTCATTTATTTATTTTTTTTTTTTGCATGTAGATGACCAATATTCTCAACACCGCTTGTTGAAAAGGCTTTCCTTGCTCCACTTCATATTTCTTTCTCTTTTATCAAAGATTAACAGGTCATTTTTCTCAGGATATTCAAGTCTATTCCCTTAATCTAAGGGTCTGTCTTTATTCCAATACCTTGTTGAGTTTTAGATGTATAATATTTTAGCACCAATTACTTACTAGTATTAATTTCTCTTCACCAGTATTCCCAGCTTCCTTCCCACCTCTGAGCCTAACTCCTTGACAGGCACATTTTTAATCTCAATTATAGTATTTTGAATCTCATATTTTTATTGTTGCTGACTCTGAGGTTTAGATATGTTACTATACCACTTCTCTACACTACCGATGTAATGTAGAGGCCTTGACCCCTGCACCCTCTCTCTATTTCTTTACATCTTCTTTTGTGTACTTTGCCCCTAGGTTTATTTTTTTTCTATGTCCTTGTCCCCACTATACTCTGGGATCACAGATGGTCTAGGAATCCCCATTTTATTGCATTATATTTCCTCATCCTGTTTTTCTACATGCCATAGATAAGTGGAATTATCCTGGAAAACACTATATTTACCCCTACTTCAGAAGAGGGACTTTCAATTATGGGGTGAATATTCATGAACTCTCTGGGTCTAAGAATATGCAGGAGCTGCAAAACCACTATGGGGTGAATCTCCCTGAAATGCTCAGGTGGCCATGTGGTACCAGCATATTAAACCAGGATTGGGCGGGAGTGGTCCTCAAACTATGGCCCTCGGGCCACATATTGTATTTGTATCTGTTTTGTTTCTTCATTGCAAAATAAGATATGCAGTGTGCATAAGAATTCGTTCATAGGTTTTGTTTTTACTATAGTCAGACCCTCCAATGGTCTGAGGGACAGTGAACTGGCCCCCTGTTTAAAAAGTTTGAGGACCCCTGATCTAAAGCATGTGCTACTTAAATCCTGTACTATCTCTTTAAGTCCTAGAAGTCACTTTTTAAGCATGTCTGTTGCTTAGTTCTCTACACTTACAATCTCATTCAATTCTCATCAGAAACCTGTAACCTGTGGATAAGCAAAAGTGAAAAGTCATTTTCCCATTGTAATTTAACTAGAAGAGTTGGAATTCAGAAATCAGGCAACTTTTTTTTTGTTTGTTTTGTTTTGTTTTTGGGCCACACCCCGCGGTGCTCAGGGGTTACTCCTGGCTGTCTGCTCAGAAATAGCTCCTGGCAGACACGGGGGACCATGTGGGACACCGGGATTCGAACCAATCACCTTTGGTCCTGGATCGGCTGCTTGCAAGGCAAACGCCGCTGTGCTATCTCTCCGGGCCCTGGTAACTTTTAAAGATTAAATAACATTAGGTATGCAATTATTTGCACATTATAGTATTTAGTATGCAATGAACAAAGGTTTGGTCTCTTTCTCCAGTTGATTTTTCTTTTTTTCACAATCATACTGGAAATGACACGAATAACTAGGTCAAGGACTTCCTGTTCTCGTCCTCGTGAGAAATCTTGGGGGGAAATTCAAGGTAACGCAGTTGCAATTTTTAATAAGTGCTGAAAATGACATCAGTTTGGTATCATAAGCTTTCATGTGTCTAGGAGTAAAAAGTGAGCTATGTTTAGATTTTAAATAGGAATAAATTGTATAGTTAAGATAATAGATTTTGGCCGTCCTCGACTGTCCCCATCCAGAACGGGCTAGGTGGGCAGCTCTGGCTGGGGGCTTTTGTGTCTGTGGCCTGTCCCTGTCCCCATCCCTAGGCCTAGGAGGGAGTCAACTAGGTCGATGGTAATGTCAAAGGAACAGGACAAGGAGCCCATCGCGCTGAAGAGAGTTAAAAGTGGTGTCAGTGGACTGGAGGGGCTACGAGGACCAGAAGGTATACAACTTGGAAGTTCAGATAAGAAAAATGCACAGGGGCCTTCTTTTCCTCCATTGTCAGAGGATGCTCCACTACCAAACCCAAACTCTGACCATCTAGTGGCTGCTAAGCCGTTTGATGACAACTATCACACTATTTCCTACAAACCACTACCTTCGTCCAATTCATTTCTTGGCCCTGATTATCCTGCCTTTGGAGGCTACAACACATTCAGAATGCCATCTCATGTTTCCCACAAGAATGCCTTCCCCCTACTGTGCTCCTTTCTCACTCAGGAATCAGCCACATCCATTTCCTCAGAATCCTGTGGGCATGGGTTTTAATCGACCTCAGGCTTTTAACTTTGGACCACATGACAATGCAAGTTTTGGAAATCCATCTTATAATAATGCACTAAATCAAAATGGGCTGGAGAGATAGCATAGTGGTAGGGCGTTTGCCTTGCAAGCAGCTGATCCAGGATGGATGGTGGTTCGAATCCCAGCATCCCATATGGTCCCCCAAGCCTGCCAGGAGTGATTTCTGAGCACAGAGCCAGGAGTAACCCCTGAGCGCTGCTGGGTGTGCCCCAAAAAGCTCCCCAAAAAGTCAACATGCCTAATCAACATTTCAGACAAAATCCTGTTGAAAACTTGAGATTCCTCCACAAAATGCTAAGCGAAATACCCAACCCTGACTTGGCATCTAATTTTGTTTCTGGAAATCATATCAGTTTCACTTTGCTAGAACTGAACCATTCTTTCTTTCCTCTCCCAAACACTTTTGGTCAAGTCAAAGCGCCTCCCCCTAAACAGGACGTTAGCCAAGGAGCAACCAAAAATATGAATCCAAATTCCTCTGCCCATCCACCCCACTTAAATATAGATGATGCAGGCCAGGAGAGATAGCACAGCGGCATTTGCCTTGCAAGCAGCCGATCCAGGACCAAAGGTGGTTGGTTCGAATCCCTGTGTCCCATATGGTCCCCCGTGCCTGCCAGGAGCTATTTCTGAGCAGACAGCCAGGAGTAACCCCTGAGCAATGCCGGATGTGGCCCAAAAACCAAAATATATATATAGATGATGCTGTGAATCAGAGTAATATCAAATTAAAGTAGTGTTTTTTAACCTTTTTGTGCAAAGGCACACTTTTTTCATGGAAAAAGTCACGAGGCACACCACCATTGGAAAATGTTAAAAAAAAATTAACTGTGTGCCTATATTACTATATATAAAGTAATTTCTCTTGAATAGAAATCAAATCAACACAAAGAAATTATTTTATTATTACTCTATTATGAAATAATAAAGTATATTGTTTAAGGTATTCTGATATAATTCTAGTGATCGGTCTATTTGTGAACCAAAGCCGCATGTTAAGGATGAAATTGGAATTTTTCCCATGGCACACCAGACACTATCTCATGGCACACTACTGTGCCGCAGCACAATGGTTGAAAAACACTGAATTAAAAAATGTCAATTGAGACAATGCTGTGAGTCAAGAGCCTAGTCCCTCGAGGAGCACTGAAACTGCCAACAGCTGTGCCAAGGGGACTCAGAATAAGCTACGACAGTCTAGAGGTGCCACAGACACGGGAACCACAGAAAAAGGCAATAAGTCCTTGCTTCACTCCAGCAGGCATGGCCTTTCATCTTCCACCCTGTGTACCCTTGTGGAATCTGTAAGAATGAGGTGAATGATGATCAGGATGCCATCCTGTGTGAGGCCTTATGTCAGAAATGGCTTCATCGAATCTGCCTAGAAATGACAGAGACCGCCTATGGCCTCCTGACTGCAGAGGCGTGTGCTGTGTGTGACTGTGATACATGCATGACCAGCGAGGAAGTCCAGTACATGCCCACGAGGGGAGCGTTCTGAACTAGTGACTCTTAACCACAGGAGCCACGAAAATGATGGCTCCACTACATGCCTCATTGCCTCATCTCCTGTTTCATCACGGAATTTCGATGACACAGGATTTTAATGTTTCCCATTTTTAAAGGCACAGAAAATGATGATTTACCTTTGAGTTTTATTACTGTTCTATTTCATTACTAGGGGAAAGTCTGTATTGTCTTCGTTGGCTATCTTATATGTATATGAAGATGTGTTAGAAAGTAAGTGTTAGTAGTTGTTTATCATAAGTATAAAAGCCTCTGAAAGCTTCAAAATAATACAGAGAAAGGTACGCAAGGTTTATTTTGTTTGTTTGTTTTTTTGGGGTCACACCCGTCAGCGCTCAGGGTTACTCCTGGCTCTTTGCTTAGAAATTGCTCTTGGCAAGCTCGGGGGAACACATGGAATGCCGGGATTTGAACCACCATCCCTCTGTATGCAAGGCAAATGCCCTGCCTCTATGCTATCTCTCCAGCCCCTTTGTTTTTGGGGTCACATCCGGTGATGCTCAGGGCTTACTCCTGGCTGTGCATTCAGAAATTGCCCCTGGCTTGGGGGACCATATGGGATGCCGGGAGATCGAACCACGGTCTGTCCTAGGCTAGCACCAGCAAGGCAAACACCTTACCACTCCGCACCACTGCTCTGGTATATTATATTATATTATATTATATTATATTATATTATATTATATTATATTATATTATATTATATTATATTATATTATATTATATTATATTATATTATATTATAATATTATATTATATTATAATATTATATTATATTATATTATATTATATTATATTATATTATTATATTATATTATACTATACTATATTATATTATATTATTATATTACATTATATTACATTATATTATATTATATTATATTATATTATATTATATTATTATGTTAAATGTATTATATTATAACATAATAAATTGCTATATGCTAATAAGTGAGAAGAACTCACTGAGAACTAAAAAGGATAGGAAAATAGAAAGAGGTTTGACACTAGAAGGGAGACAGGGACAATGTTATTTTTAAAAAGCTATAGAATCCTGGAGGGTTCTCCTAAAAGGGGAGCAGACTGCAAATAATGTGGTCCAGGGCATGGCCTCTCCTCATAATACTTTGTCATCTCATTGAATTTTTATTAGGTTAAGTTTATTCAATTTGAACTGAATTCAGTTCATAAGCTGGATTAACTTTTGTTTTTTTGTGTGGTTTTTGGGTCACACCCGGCAGTGCTCAGGAGTTATTCCTGGCTCCAGGCTCAGAAATTGCTCCTGGCAGGCACGGGGGACCATATGGGATGCCAGGATTTGAACCGATGACCTCCTGCATAAAAGGCAAATGCCTTACCTCCAACTCTTATCATCAAAATGAGGATATTGATTTATCAGGTTCACATGATGTTGTGAGTAAAGTGCCGGCACTATCTGAAACCAAGTTATTTTCAAGATGTGTAGGCTCTTATTATTTGTAATTATAATTTTTATTTTTCAAAGTTTAAAAATGGAAAGAAAATATATAATTGAAATACAACTTTTAAAAATGTCTCAAAATGTTAAAGGGAAAGAAAATTGGTTTGGAGAATGTGTTTTGTTTTTTGGAGGGAGCACAGCTGACTCTGCCCAGTATCTATTCCCAGCACATTGCTGAAGGATCAATCCTGGGGTTCTGGAATATCGTTTAGTGCTGGTAATTGAACCTATTTGTGAATGTGTATTTATACTATATATATGGCTTCATACTATTTATATGGCTTAAGTCTGCATATAAGGAAGTTGGAAAGATAGTACAATAGGTAGGAAACCGCCTTACACATGCCTGACCTATTTCAATCCCACGCACCCCATAAGGTCACTGAGCCTCACCAGAAGTGATCCTTGGGTGCAGAGTCAGAAGAAAACCTGAGCACTGTCATGTGTGGCTAAAATCAAAACTCAAACTCCTCCAAAAATGAAAATAAATTCTTGAAGTTGGTATTTATGTCTACATTGAGTAGACAAGAAAGACAAACCAAAGTATATAGCAAAGCTAGAATATGAATTTTTGTTGGTTCAGAGTTCACAGGTTTAACACAAAATTTAAGAATAAACCAACCCGAATAAATAACCTAAAGGATTATCTACTCAATAAAAAGATCACCCAGCAATGACATGTATGACATTCAATTCAGTAAAATGAATGAATCTCAATGGTATATGGTAAGAGAAAGAAGATGCTACCTTGAAACTTTTTGTCATTATTGTTGAGGAGGTTCTGCCCGGGGTGCTCAGGAACCACCAAGACCGCACCCAGTGATCGCTAGCACTGAAGTGACAGAGACTGTCACTTCACATGTGTGAGCCATATGTTCTACTACTTGAGCCACATATTAAGACCCATACTATATGCTTTTGTCAAAATGTATACAAGTGTACACTTTTAAAAACATGTATTTGACTCTATACTTTTTTTAACCCAACTTTAATAGAGGAAAATAAAAGAACAAAATAAACACTATGATTTTTCACACTCGGAAGAAATAGAGCAAATATATAAAAGAAAACAGAATAAAGCTTTAAAGGGAAGGGCTCAAAGACTAAACTTACTTGAGAGAGAAAGTGTGAAAAAAAAAAAACTACAACACCAAAAAACCAAAGATATAAAATGAACTGTGAATCTGAAAGGTATGCAATGAATGCTTATACACTTTCACAAACATAATAATTACTTAAAGAACTTATTAATAGGGAGTTTCAGGAGGATTCCAATAAGTTTAATTCAGCAGGACTGAGATGGGCCCAGAAGTCTGAATTTTACACAAAGCACTCCTGGAAATATATATTAAAATACGAAATAGAAATGAAAGAGTTTTTTTTTTTTTTTAACATACACAGGTTAATTAGTACAAAGCTTACATCTGAGATCCTTCATCAAACTTAAGTTGAGCTTAGGTAAGATGGTTGGATGGTTAGTTTCTAAACTATTAGACAAAAATCATACAATTTGCATATGTATGAATAGTATCAAACTGAGTGAATTTGGTCAGAAGGAGAGGGACAGAAACAGAATGACCTCTCTCATATATGAGAGATTTAAAAAAGCATATAATAGGGCCGGGCGGTGGCGCTGGAGGTAAGGTGCCTGCCTTACCTGCGCTAGCCTAGGAGACGGACCGCGGTTCGATCCCCCGGCGTCCCATATGGTCCCCCAAGCCAGGAGCGACTTCTGAGCGCATAGCCAGGAGTAACCCCTGAGCGTTACCGGGTGTGGCCCAAAAACCAAAAAAAAAAAAAAAAAAAGCATATAATAATGGAATAACAAATGGACCAAAGCAACAGCATCTGTGAATGGATATATAGAACTGAGCTTACCTGGACACAGTAGGACAACAGTGAAGGAAAGGAATGCCAGTGAGGGTGTGGTATGGTGTTCAAATATTATATGCAAGGAACCTATTGTGACAGTATTGAGAGTGACTAAACGTTTTTCAAAGATGATCACAATAGCATTAGCATATAGGACATTGATATACAAAGTTACTGCCCCACTACCACCTATGTGCCCATGACCTTCTACTGTAGTTGCCATGTCACCAACCATCCTCCTACTAGGCTTTTTGATACCTAAGTGCTCAATTCCCTGCTGTGTTCTCTGTGTGATTTCCGGGCATGAATTGCAGAGAAAAGTTTCCCTCCTTGGAAACACATCATCTTACTTTCAACCTCAAGGAAACCTTCCTTTCTTTCTATCTTCTTTTTCTCAGGAAGAGCTTTCTGTTGATGTGTTTAGTTTTTGTGTTTATATAAATTTAAAGACCATGTACCACATGGTTGACCTAATTGATTGTAATTCAATTGTTTTCATGGTAAGTGGGAGAAAAGTTATTTAAAAAAAAGAAAAGAAAATAGAAGAAAAGGTTACAGCCACAAGTAAATTTGTAAAAATTATTGTTATTTCACAATGAGGTCATTAAGTCATTGTCCAGAAGGTTTAGTAAGCTCTTGTTTCTAGTTGATCATTATATTACTTCTTTTGTTTCTGAACATTATGTAGCTTCAAATACACATTGGTGTCTAAATTGATTTGCTCCTATAGGGATAAAGTATTGAAAAAAAATTGGAGTTATTGTGAAACTGAATTCTGCATGGTCCAGGAATTCCAAGAATTGTTGATGATAATGCAATTTTTGTGGGGCATATTTTTGGCTGCCAAGCTTTTGAAAGTACAACACAGTGGAAAGGTGCCTACACTCACTCCAAAACTATTCCTAGTGATGCCAGCCCAAATACTAGCATAACTAGAGTTTGGTCAGATTGGGGTCTCTACAGTTCTAGGGAAGTGGTGAAGGGGGGCCATTGGTGAAGCAGCACATTGTGGGTGAGGGGTGCAGTAGGTGTGCTTCAGCAGGGCAGGGGCTTGGCCCACCTTCTCTTCCCAAGATTGCCAGTTTTTAATAGGTTAGCCTGTGGACCCATGACTTCTCATGGCTTGGTTTCCATCTCTTTAAGAATAGTTAAGGAGCTGGCCAAATGCACATGATGACTTTGTTCGTGGAGACTGGCTTGGGCTTGCCAGGCATTTATTAGTACCAGAGGGTAGAAGGAGGGTGTCCTCACTCCTGTTTATGTGTTTAGACTTAAAGAGGAAACTCCCACATCTTCATAGGCCCAACTTCAGTTCTGCAGTCTATCCATGGAAGGTTTGCAGTGGTGCTACTCTCTGCTAGAAGACTCAGAATACACCAGTTGCATCAGGGGGAGTTCTGCTCCTCAGAGTCCTCTTACACACAAGCTCAAATTATTAAATAAATGGAACATGTCTAGGTTTCTTGATAGTTTGGAAAAACATCTACTGGCACCTCTTTAAAAATTTCCTTTGAATCTCCTGTTTCTGGAGGTTATCACAGTATTTCTAACAATCATATATATGCACACAGTTTCATCACATTTTTTGGTTTTGGGTTTTTTTGGGGGTGGGGAGATTGTCACAATCAGCAGCACACGGATTATTCTTTGCCTTGCACTCAGTAATCATTCCTGGTGGTGTTTGAGGGATCATATGAGATGCCGGAGAATCGAACCTGTGTCAGCTGCATGTATGGCAAATGCCCTTCGCTCTAGACATTTTTGTTGTCATTTATTTGTTTGTTTTTGCTATTTTTGTCTTAGGATTTTGAAGTTGGGTTTAAGTCTACCTTTATTGCTCTTATTTTAATTTATTTCTTACATTTTCTTTTATGGTTTAATAAAATGTCCTGAATGGTGAGAATACAAGGAATAATAGACTATTTCCTCTTCACATACATTTTAGAAACTGCAGGTTTGTAGGTAAATCCAAGTAGTTTCATGTGATGAGGCTGAGGTTATCAAACTCCCTTCACTTCACCTTCTCAGTTCACTCAGCTCCCAACCTTTTTCCACACAACATCGTCAAGCTGGTAAGACCTTCCACTAAGAAGCTGAACCCTTGGGCCCGGAGAGATAGCACAGTGGCGTTTGCCTTGCAAGCAGCCGATCCAAGACCAAAGGTGGTTGGTTCAAATCCCGATGTCCCATATGGTCCCCCGTGCCTGCCAGGAGCTATTTCTGAGCAGACAGCCAGAAGTAACCCCTGAGCACCGCCGGGTGTGGCCCAAAAACCAAAAAAAAAAAAAAAAAAAAGAAGCTGAACCCTTGAAGGAACATGCAGCGAGTATATCCACTGGATGCCATGAGTGGGACCAGGGCCCTTTTCACTGGAACCTCTCCTATTGCTGAGACCTCTCCTTGCCAATGGAGCTTTCTAAGTGTCCATGGAGCATCATTGGCATGGGACTAACATTTCCTTGCTGCTAGAAGGGGTTCCGAAGATCAAGATCCAGTCAGGCAAAGCTGCCCCAGCTAAAGAACACATGTGCTCCAAACCAAATGATTGTCTGGGAGCAGGGCAGGCTTTGCCTAGAAAAGACCAACTGTGGAAGCCTGCTGAGCCCAGTTCCTTTTGTGGATGCTGCCCCCAGGAGCTTCTACCTGCTTGAGGAGATAGTGGCCTGATAGAAGTTTGTAAGTTTGTGCATGCACATCTTTCCTACAGTTTGGCTCTAGAATATTTCAGTTGTTGAACTGGCAGTTGGGGCCTTCGTAGACAACTGAGTGTAGCTCTCAGTAATGGCTTAGGGTCAGCTTCGAGCCCTGCAGTATTGCAGGCAGATGGTTTCGCAAAATTTCAGTGTCTTCCAGATTCCCCAATGGACTCAAATCTTGAGGTGGACAGTGCCTGTGTTTAAGAATCCCAAGCTCCTTTTCTACTTGAGTCATCTGCCGCCAGCTCTAGGAGGGCAGGGTAATGTTTTAGCAGCCCCTCAAGGCTGGTAAGCTGGGTCAACAAAGTATGGTGCCCATATACCATGCTTGTGTTTACTTAGCTCTTCTCTGCCCCTATTAGGTCATCGAATTTCCTGTCTTTTAGGTCTATCTCTAGCCGTGACCTACTCTCAGATCTTCGAGATTATGCCCACAGCAAAGCCAGTTCTCACTTGGACATCTAACAAATTTACTTAAGATGCACCCCAAAGATGCTTTGTCAAAAGGCCTCTTACCCATCTCCTTCTTTGCTGGGTTTCCCCATGTTGCCATACCATTTATTTTTCTCATTCCATTGTCACTCAGACAAATCCTTTCAGCATTGCCACTTCAACATTTCCCAAAGTGGGTGATAAAGCTCTCTCTGGAAGGAACTGCAAAGACCCCAGGAGCAGTCATGACCTTGGGTGCAACTGGGGTGCCCTTTGTTCAGCAAGTTCACAGCACTAAGATTTCCCTGGTGGTAGGTTCTCTTTAGAGCAAATATGCCATGTGATGTTTATGAAAGCTTAATCACATACAAATATTTATTTTATTCCCTTCCTCGTTAAAAGTCCTTATTTTCTTTCAGGTTGTTTGGGCAGACAGTTTCAAAGTTGGCTGTGCAGTGCATTTTTGTGCTGTAGTTGGTTACTTAGAAAGAATTACTAATGCGGCACATTTTATATGCAACTATGGACCTGCGTAAGTACATAGTCAACTCTAAATATTTCAAAAAGATCTATTTTGAAAATACTTTTTCTTAGTAAGTATGGATAATAAAGTGTAAAAACTAAAATAGAATTTATCCTTAATTTCTCTATCACATAAGAATCTGATATATTTTTCTGTACAGGGGTTTATTTATAAACACAAATAACTCTCAAAGTAGCATGACTAAAATGTATATAGGAAGTTTGACTAGATAGTACCACAAAATGGAAGGGTTAATGCTACTTGACTGATAAAGTATAATTTTTTTAAATCTCCAGAAAATAACTTAAACACAATTATAAAATATTTTTTATACTTTCATTCTCTGCCTTCCAAGGACTTTTCTTCTATATACAAAGTCATAGGTTCATATTCCACCTAATTCCAACTCCAGTATCCTCTTCAGTATTCCTGACATTTTTTTTGTCTGAAAAGGTATTTAATTTTCTAGTCACAGTGACTGCAAGCTCTGAGGTCAGACACTGAGCAGTTTTCCATGGCCAGGATAGCTTTGCCAATTTACCTTCTGGCTGCTCCCTAGTCTCTCTGATCTGCATTATCTGATCTGCATTAAGTAGGGACACAAGTCTCTCCTCTTCAGTACCCTGGGCCCAGCTAAATATTTTAGTGTACATTAGCACTATCTGCATCTCTATAAGGAAAATAGATATTTGTGTATCACACTTCAATTGCTACAGATAGCACAAAAGCTTGTTCTTCACTGTTTTGAATTTATTGGATTAAATGACCTCCTAAAATAAGATTTAAGAGAAGCACATATTAGCTCATCATTTATCACAAATAAATTAGTTTGGGGTGGGATCCACACTTCTGGTGCTCATGGCTCTGCACTCAGGGATGACCCCTGACAGGTTCTAAGGAACTGTTGGAGGTGTTGGGAATTGAACCAGGATTGGCCATGGGCAAGGCAAAAAAGCCTACTGTACCATCACTCCATCCCCCAATTTGGGAACTTTTAAAACAAATCTGAAAAATATTCCATACTTCACAAGAAGGCTGAAGGATCCCATAATACCAAAAAAGTTAAAAAATTTCCAAAAGCATAACTCTACCCACACTTCCCAGGCAGAAAGTGTGGGTTCAATCCCAGGCACCAATAATAGTTCCCTGAGCACTGAACTTGGAAGTAGTCTCCTAGCATCACTGGGTACAGCTATCAAACAAAAAAAGACAGCTCCAAAAAGTTGACTGTCACTAAATAAATATTCATTTCATAATATAAAGTTATTTATCAAATTTTCATATGCGGTTATTACCTCACTTTCTAGTTTGTGACCTTATTTATACTTTATGCTAAAGTCTCTAAAAGTAAAATGGAGATCCTAAGAGTGTCATCCTTATAGAGTTAACTATAAAGATCAACTATTTCATTCAAGAATGCTTACAATAGTTCTTTACCTATTTATCCTTTATATAAAAATAAATTGCATACTTGTAATTTTTCCTAAGTGTCATGTTGCTTTTGACAGGGCAGGGAGCAGGTCTTAATCCATAATGGCTCCAATAGAACAAACTATGGTGACTTGTTGGTCTAAGAGAGCAATTACAGGTTATGATAGCTTTTCTATGATGGATAATGGATGGTTTTTTTAGATGTAAGTAATTATAGGTCAGACATGAGAGAGAGCCTTTAGTTCAAACCACTGGCTTATGACTTTGACATGCAAATATTGTGATTTTGCCCATTACTTAATATCTAAGGAGTTTTAGTTTCCTTGTTTATATCTAAGAAATAAAGTAATTTCCTTCCTGAGTTTTCAGAATTAAATAATAGAGAGGTTCACAGACAGGGAAAAAATCTGCAAAAATTAGCAACTTTATTTCTGCTTCCTTCTCTCTCTCTCTCTCTCTCTCTCTCTCTCTCTCTCTCTCTCTCTCTCTCTCACACACACACACACACACACACACACACACACACACCAACATTCTAAATCTGTGGACCATCCTATTACTCTCGTAAATTTAGTGAAAGATTGAAAGAAAATAAAAATTGAAGAGAATGATCTCTAATGGACTTTTCTATTTTATAGAGGAAATTACCCAACCAAGCCATATAAGAAAGGATCTGCTTGTAGTGCTTGCAACAAAAATGACATATGTTTGGACAATCTCTGTGGTAAGTAAAAAAAATGAATGAGTCAATGTGATCCAAATTAAACTAAATTCTTAGTTTCTATAGAACTAAGAATTCAAACATTTGTTCTGAACTAAAAGCTATTTTCAGGAAAATTGGCATCAAACAATCACCCCAACAAATGGTCTATGGTTCCAGGAATAAATGTATGCTTAAGATAATTTTTCAAAAGCAATTCATAGCCTTTTTATATACTTCTAATTCACAAAACAACCCTCCAAAACTGACATCTTGGAAATTATAGATGTAAGGTTTGCTAATTTCTGCAAGATAAAAAGACAAGGTTAACAAAAAGAAAATTCCAAATTCTGTATTGCCACCTGCCTGCCTAAGGTAGGTAGGTAGTTCTGTCCTTGCTAGATACCACCCAGCAAATAAAGAAGCACCCTAGCTGGATCTTCATTTGTAGAATTAGTGAAACTAAGTTGCTCTGTGGCAATTTTTATTAGAGATATCCATGTAATAAGTAACAGTGACTAATGATAGAAAATTAAAATAGATGAGTGTATTGATGGCTATTGTATTCAGTTTGCTAAGTTGTGGGGTATCAAAGCACAGTGGTATCAGGGATCATTCCTGGGAGTGCTTGGGAACCACATGCAGTGATGGAGGTAGAACCCAGATTGGCTGCATGCAAGCCAATTGCCTTACACACTGGACTTCCACTCTAGCCCTGAGACAGTTATTTTAACCTATAGCATAGCAATAATTGCCACTGGAAAATGGTATCTTTCCCACAGAACTCTAAATGAGTAGAAATTGACTATTTAAATTAACTTTTATACTCAAAGTACCTAGACAAATAAACAAAAAAAACTACTTTCCTATAAAAAAAATCTAAATATGAGGATGAGGAGATTATACAACAAAGTACTTGCCTCATATACAGCTGTTCTAGGTTCAATCCCTGGCACCTTATATATGGTCCCCATAGGCCTGCCAGGAGTGATCCCTGAACAGAGCCAGGAGTAATTCTAGAACATTGTTAGGTTTGGCCTAAAACACACACATACTCAAACACACACAGGAATCTAGATAAACAGTGTCACCTTTATACCACCATTACTACCAAGAAGAAAATTATTGAAGTTCTGAACTTTGACCTTGGTGATCTAGCCTGGAGATGGTCTCTAATCTTGAAGGATAAGATCCAAAAACAAAGATGAAGGTCCAGTAATGAATGAAAACTAAACTGTTAAGAACAATGAAGGAAAAACACATGCTAACATGCATGAAAGATAAGCTTATGGGAGAAAAATTGTGTTTAGTGGATTCCTTCTTTAAGATTATGGGCCAGGGGCCTGGAGAGATAGCACAGGGGTGTTTGCCTTGCAAGCAGCCAATCCAGGACCAAAGGTAGTTGGTTCGAATCCCCGTGTTCCATATGGTCCCCCGTGCCTGCCAGCAGGTATTTCTGAGCAGATAGCCAGGAGTAACCCCTGAGCGCCGCCGGGTGTGGCCCAAAAACCAAAAACAAACAAAAAAAGATTATGGGCCGGGCTGTGGCGCTAGAGGTAAGGTGTCTGCCTTGCCTGCACTAGCCTAGGACGGACCGCGGTTCGATCCCCCGGCGTCCCATATGGTCCCCCAAGCCAGGAGCGACTTCTGAGCGCATAGCCAGGAGTAACCCCTGAGTGTCACCGGGTATGGCCCAAAAAAAACAAAAACAAAAACAAAAAAAGATTATGATAGATAATGGAGGAAAAAACTTTTTGGTCCTTTAGATGTTCTTTGCATTTCAACCCATACCTATGGAAAGAAAACAGGACTAATTTGTAAAATATGCTGATCTATGAATGATCTATAAAAGGAATTTAGCTTGTGCATGGATGTACATGTTTAGTATTTAACCTAAAAATACATTAAAAGAATTTTAACTAGCACATCAAATTCTCGATTTCGTGTTAACAAAGAAGTTACAACAGCACAGACCAATGAGTGGTTCCATCTGAGGACAGCTGCTTGGTAGTTAGGAATTGTAGAACTGGTAATGGAACACATATCTAACCAAAAAAAAAAAAAATAAAAAATATCCAGAAAGCTAATGCAAATGTGGAACTCTCTTGCTCGGAGTCTGGTCAAAGACTGTAAAGAGTCCTTAGCAAAACAATTAGGACTATGAGAATCAAATCAAATTGATAAACAAGATCACATTCTTACTACTGGCTTATCAAAATGATATTATTCTTACAGAGAAGCTTCTTCCCAAGAAACTATTTCAATAAACAGCATATTACTACTAACACTTTAATATTATATTTTAATTTAATTGGTTTTATTATCTGCTACTTATGGTAATATGATTTCCAATTATAGTGATAGCTATACTAAGGTCAAGTTATATATAATACACATATAAAGTGTTTTAAAAATATCAAGTTTAAAGCCAGAGAAATAGTACAGCAGTTAGGCATTTGCCTTGCATGCAGAAGGACAGTGGTTCGAATCCTGGCATCCCATATGGTCCCCCGAGCCTGCCGGGGCAATTTCTGAACATATAGCAAAGAGTAACCCCTGAACACTGCCAGGTGTGACCCAAAAGCCAAAAAAAAAAAAATCAAGTTTACAATTCCAGTATAAAAAAATTCTTGAATAAGCTCTGAAAATCATTATAATAAAGTAAAAAGCACAACTAATGGTTCTCACTGGAGATTTGCTTTTGAAAACTAAGTCTCACCAATACCTACTCTTAATTTTTTTTCTTTTACTTTACAGCTAACCCAAAGCGAGACGAAGTTCCACGTATGTATAAAAATCTTAAACATTTTAAGACCTATGTGAACTGACTACATCATATGAACTAACAACTAAGAGAATATTTTATTTGCTTTCACAGGTTACCACTCTCTTAAGTTTCCAGGCTGGCTGTTATATCCACGTAACAGATACACATCTCTCTTTCTCATTATTAATCCGCCAATTATAATACTGAGCGTTATAGTTGCCATTTTTGTTAAGCACAAGTACCCTCATTTAACTCTTCAAGGGTGATCAAGGAATAAAACATCATGTATATGGAAGTTTTTGTATTTATTTAAAATGATCTATTTTTATAGTCCAGAGAAAAAAATCTATTACAACAGATCCTCAAATAAATTTCATAAAATGAATTCTAATGTTCATGTTTTTATTTTTGAGGGCCTCATCTGGCAGTGCTCAGGGCCTACTTTTCTAGCTCAGTGATAAGGGGTCATTTCTGGTGGGGGCTGGGGCACCAAACAGAGAATCCAGGTCGCATGCATTCAAGGCAATCGACCAGCTTTCTACTTTTCTACCAGGCTGCCACAGCTGAGACTTCCAGTAAGTAACTAGTGCCTCTACTTTGAAATTTGTAAAATCGGAATACTTAGGTGATTCTAAACTCCACTGACACTCACTGGGAGATTATTTACATAACTTGTTGCATGCTATTTTGTCTCTTATCAGGTTTTCCATGTACCTTTGGCTCCTTTCTCTAGACTCAAAACAGAATAGTAAATAAGGGACTTAAGAGAATTTGTTTTGTAGTTTTTGCTTTTAATCTGTATAATCTTGGAACAAAATATATATGAGATTATAAAGATGTATGAGGCATTACAAAGTATAAGTATGTTATAAGAATATATATGAGATTATATTCAGAGAGAAAAAACATTCAAAGTTGGCATTTGTGGGCCCGGAGAGATAGCACAACGGCGTTTGCCTTGCAAGCAGCCGATCCAGGACCTAAGATGGTTGGTTCGAATCCCGGTGTCCCATATGGTCCCCCGTGCCTGCCAGGAGCTATTTCTGAGCAGACAGCCAGGAGTAATTCCTGAGCACCGCGGGTGTGGCCCAAAAACAAACAAACAAACAAAAAACAAAACAAAAAAAAAAGAAACAAAGTTGGCATTTGTTATACTCAAAATCAGATGTTGGGACATATTACATACAAAGATTACCATTCTTATCAGACACTGGATCCAATATACAATTACAATAGCCAGATTCCAAACAATCTTTTAACAACCTAAAGAATCTCTTCTAGGGAGGCCGGGCCCAGAGAGATAGCACAGCAGCTTTTGCCTTGCAAGCAGCCGACCCAGGACCAAAGGTGGTTGGTTCGAATCCCGGTGTCCCATATGGTCCCCCATGCCTGCCAGGAGCTATTTCTGAGCAGACAGCCAGGAGTAACCCCTGAGCATCGCCGGTGTGGCCCAAAAACCAAAAAAAAAAAAAAAAGAATCTCTTCTAAAATCATGCTTTGGCAAGACTAACCTGACTAGAACAGATTAGGGGTCATGCACTCAAAGATATGTAATCCTTTTCTATTACAAAAATTTCATAAACACAAAAATAGAATAATTTGTTACAACTCAAAAAACTTAGTCACAGAAATAAAAACTCAGAAGTAATTGATCAGAGTATTACCTCTCAAATATTGGGCAACTAATGCTTTGGTATCTTAAAATCCTTTACAAAAGGAGTTAATCTTAAGTTTTTGTTCAGAGTTTGGCCTTCTTTTTATATTTTTTTTCTTCTTTTTCTTTTCATCTGCTTCCATTTTAAGCTTCACTTCTTCAGCTGAGAGAGCTCTGAGTGTCTTATTCTTTGCTTTTTTAATCATTTCCTTAATGGCAGCCACATCAATTTTAGTTTCAACATATGCTAAATAAATAAAAAGCACAATACATGTAATTTATTAGGTTTTGCTAAATGAAACATCAACTTATGATAACGTATCTAGGACAATAATTTCAGAGTAGTATTACAACTAAAAACACCTGCCTAAAGGAAAGTGTGAACCTTCTTTTTTTTTTTTTGGTTTTTGGGCCACACCCGGTGATGCTCGGGGTTACTCCTGGCTATGCGCTCAGAAGTCGCTCCTGGCTTGGGGGATCATATGGGACACCAGGGGATCGAACCGCGGTCCATCCGAGGCTAGCACAGGCAAGGCAGGCACCTTACCTCTAGCACCACCACCCGGCCCCGAAAGTGTGAACCTTCTTTAGAATAAATCACGCAGCTACTCAAATAATGTTAGTATGTTTAACCTTAACTCAAGAATGTATTTTTCTCATTACTGTTTTAATGAAATGAGGTTGAGTGCAACAAAAGGATCTAAGGACCTGCTTCTCATATCTTCTCTTTAAATATCAATAATGTCATGTGAGTACTTAAATGTACCTTAGTTAAATACCGAATATTGCTACAGTAAAGAAACAGATCATATGGAAAAGAAGTTAGGCTTCTAATATTTTAAATATTTATATAATCTATGATCCAACATAGTAGAATTTAGTGTGGGGGTGAGGTGGGCCACATTCAGTGGTGCTCAGGGCTTACTGCTGTCTGTATATTCAGAGATCACTTCTGGAGGTGCTTGGGTGTGATTTGAAGGAGCAGAATTAGTTAATTTGTGTGCATGGCAAATGCCTTAACCCTTGTAACCTCCTCCATCCACAGAATTTAGCATATTCAAATTCTTACTATTAATGCAATATAAGATATACATAAGATTCCAAAACAGCAATGTTTATATCTTGTACCCGCCATTATGTGACCCCCTTTCCCCTCACTATGCCACCAGCCACTTTCAAGATTTACTGTAGGATAGGGCCTGAGCAGTGGCGCAAGGGGTAAGGCCTTGCCCGTGCTAGCCTAGGACAAACCGGGGTTCGATTCCCCAGGGTCTCATATGATCTTCCAGCCAGGAGCGATTTCTGAGCACACAGCCAGGAGTAACCCCTGAGTATCACAGGGTGTGGTCCTCCCCCCCACAAAAAAAAGTATAAGAAGACTCCCATTTGTTCCTGGAGATGTTTTGTTAATTTAGGGTCAAATGTTAATTTAGGGTCAAACTGTGTTGTTAGATAAGATTAATACACTGTATATATTTAGGGCCTTTTTGGTTCTTTATTTGATCATCTCCTGGGTTGTTCATTATCTCTTGGCCTCCTGTGAGCCCAAGAACTGGGGCCGAATTTATGATCTTGGGAAAGTATAAACTAACCAGTATCGAAGAGTTTAAGGAATTTGCACTGAGGTCGTACGTGTAGACTTAAATCAGTTAAAATGGAACCACAACGGGCAGTGGGCAAAGGGGAAACTGAAACTTACTCTTTCGTTATTGCTTAAGTCAGACCAAGTAAAAACAGGTCCGGTTGGAAGGTGAGAGTCTGAGAAAATAATAGGATGAGTATCACCTGCAAATCACCTCAAATAGAAAGAGCACCTTTAAGAGCAAAAACAGAACCAGACTATAGGAGGTTAGAAGTGTTAGAGTTAGAAAAGCCAAAGGGTTGCCCATCACCCCAAAACCTAGAGAGGCAGAGACTGCCAATCGGTGATTCCAGTACCATTGGGATTTTATTAATACTTGGGCGTCCCAGAGGTCCAACAGTGTCCCGATAAAGTAGGCTGATCTGCGAATCCAGATATGAGGAAGCACAGGGTTTATAAAGTGTACCACAGGTTTGGCAATGCAAGTATCTCCTTGATGCATACAGATGCATTAGTTCAAAATTAAAATATAGCGAAGAGAGTTGTCAGAGGACAAAGGCGCACAACCTTGTGACAATCAAGAATCTGCTGTCTGCAATTCCCCCTATGTTTGGGATCTAATATTCTTTTACTGCTAACAGATGTTCTGAGAAGAAACCTTGAAAGGGCCTCTATCCTGCCCTTACATTCCCGCAGCGTGGGAATATCCCATTTAAACATCTCAAAGATAGAGTCTCCAAGGACAATGACTATCTAGCAGAAGAGTCTCTTATGTCTTGTGTCAGGCTGCAACTCTGGGGTACACTACACTTTAACAGAAGGAGGTTGTGCTCAAAGTAAATATTGTATGGCAGAGGAGTTGGATGTACAGCATCTCCAGCTGGTAAGGCCCAAGATATGCCTGTGAGAATGAATTATTATAATCAATTAAGTGGGTTGATTTTAAAAATATCTTAAGATGGGCCCGGAGAGATAGCACAGCGGCATTTGCCTTGCAAGCAGCCGATCCAGGACCAAAGGTGGTTGGTTCGAATCCCGGTGTCCCATATGGTCCCCCGTGCCTGCCAGGAGCTATTTCTGAGCAGACAGCCAGGAGTAACCCCTGAGCAACGCCAGGTGTGACCCAAAAACCAATATATATATATATCTTAAGACGAGTATTAGATACTTCAGAGACAAAAACTGTGGACCAAAAGCCAAGTCCTCAATGTGGTAGGATGTTAGCATAATAATGGGAAGAGTGAAATTTGAATCAGCAACCTCAGGTGTTCAGATCAGCTCTCCCAGGGCATATTGACTATTTTAAGCTAAAACCAACCAAGATTCGGGTCCAGAACAGTGGCACAAGCAGTAGGGCATTTGCCTTGAATGCACTAACCTAGACAGACCGCAGTTCGATCCCCCTGTGTCCTATATGGTTCCCCAAGCCAGGAGGGATTTCTGAGTACTACCCAGGAGTAAGCCCTGAGTGCCACTGGGTGAGGCACAAAAAAACAAAACAAAACAAAACAAAACAAAACAAAACAAAAAACCAACTAAGGTTTAGTAGGCTCACTGGGGAGCAAAATGGAAATGGACAGTGATCCCTTAAGTACCTGAAAGAATGTAAATGTAGCGGGGGGGGGGGGGGGGTTGGGAGACTCCCCAGAATTGGGGTTATCACTAGAAAAATCTTTGTAATCTACTAGCCTATCTATAAAACAGGGTAAGCATCAAATCAGAGAGCCCCTACTTTGTCCTGTTAATCAATCTCTTTTTATCATGTGAGTTTGTCTCAAATCGCCTTGTCTTTGACCACTTTTATTTTGTATTCTCCTTTCTTTCCCTTATTGTTTTTATATAATCAGGGGTTACACACACTAGGTCATGGTGCTGATACATTTGGTTGTATTCAGAAACAGTTTGATTGCAGTGTTTGGTAGGAAATAGTTTGGCTGAAATAGTTAATTGCAGGATTCAACTGGGATCACAGATTTAAGACGCTCACATACACTTGATTATTGTGCTCCTGAGCTCCATAGTGCTCCAGAAACTGCAATTTGCTGTGGCACTAGGGATCTCTAGTCAATGTATTTTAGCTGAATCTGGAATTAAACTCAGAACCAAATTCCAGACACTCTGCCATTAACTGAGAAGCTCGTTATCCCCCATTTATTAGCTCAACCTGTATATCCTACCAATTTGTTTCATTGTCTTTGAGAGGTTTGGGAATGGGAGAGGATGTCTCCCTAGCAGTGTTGAGAGCTGCCAGGCCTATACAGGTGATGCTTAGAAAACATACAATATTTGAGATTGAGCCCAGGACAGTGCATGGCAGGCAGACACTATAGGACACCAGCTCTTTGAACTGTCTCCATGGATATGCTTCATTGTTTTAAGAATTCTCATGTCTGAGCAAGCTGCTCATACATAAATGCAGACAAAATGGAAATGATTGTTTTCCTTCTGTTGTGTATGTAAGTATTTCCATGGGATTATTATGTTACTGACCCTACCCTGATCGGTGATTGTGCCCTACCCTAGGGTGTGACCTGACATTCTGCTCCCACCCTACGGTAGTACCTGATTCTGATGTATAAAAGCAAGGGTCTGTGGAAGGCAGGGGCTTTTTTCTGGGGCTGATTCTGGGGCTTTTGACTTCAGCCTTATCCACGGAATAAAGCCGATATCTTCAGAAGCCTGACTGCCTGTTAACTTTATACCCACCACATTCACCTCAGAACCGCCAGCTGAACAGAGTTGTAGACGCGTGGTCCGAGCTGGAGGAGGAAAACCTCATCCTCCATCCCTCCATCAGTCAACCTCATAAAGGACTGACTTGCAACATCCTTCTACTAATCTGTTTGATGTTCACTAGTTCAAGCAGCCCAAGAACTAAGAGGGATAAATGTAAATTTCTCTCCTCTCCCACATTACAGTCCAGCACATTGTGAGGAACCATGAGGCTTCCCCATTCTTGGGGAGCATAAAAATTCAAGGGTAAAGAATTTTATAGACTTGCTGATCTTTAAAATAATTGGCTGTACTTTAGGTTACTTCCTATTGCTCCCCAGAAAGGCTACCTGGTATGGCCAGAAATCTCGAGGCAGTGTCAAATGGAAACTTGGGCTTGGGAAAGAAAAGCCTAACATTGAACCTTTACAAAGTGGCATCCACTTTGTAAACATCTACAGATGTTCAGAACCTAGAGCCCCACATCATCACCTCCTCTTATAGACCTGAGTCAAATCTTTGACTCTCCTTGAGGCTGTCTTCCATATCCCTGCTTATTGGCACATACTGGTAACAACACAAGCATCTTAACTGCACCTATGTTGTTAAGGATTAAGATTAAATGGGGGCCTGGAGAGATAGCACAGTGGCATTTGCCTTGTAAGCAGCCGATCCAGAACCAAAGGTGGTTGGTTCGAATCTCGGTGTCCCATATGGTCCCCCGTGCCTGCCAGGAGCTATTTCTGAGCAGACAGCCAGGAGTAACCCCTGAGCACCGCTGGGTGTGGCCCAAAAACAAAACAAAAAAACAAAACAAAACAAAAAAAAAGATTAAATGGATGATAAAATTAATTATGCAAGGACCTATTAAGAACATCACAAAAAGAATAAACAGTGGCCCAACCAGAGCAGTTACCAGGGAGATTCTCCAGAATGATGGAGTGAATCACTGTTCATACCAAGAAGTGATATCTTTCTGCCACCTTTCTTCCTCTTGCAAGCTGGCCTTCACTTGCTGCAGCATCCCTCAGATGACCCATGATCTGTTCCTCTTGGGTCATAGACAGTTCATCTTGTTTTAAGAACCTTAAGTCCACCACCACCACCACCACCACCACCACCACCACCACCACCACCACCACCCACCACCACCACCACCACCTTAAGTCCAAACTCCAACTGTTCTGCAGGGCCACTTCTGTTAAGGAGTCCAGAGAGTGCTCTAGATTTATGCACAATCAACAATCTTTGGCAATTTTCAGGGAGTCTGATTCTAGGCTCTCTTCTACTCTATGCTTGATGGTGGGACTTAAGGTCATGTTGAACTGCTGGCTAGCTCCTCCTTTTTATTTGCCCTAACTGATGCTTCCCTACTAAAAAGTAGGTCTGTGAGCATTCTTTTAAAGGCCCTATTGACCCTATTTGGGCCAAGACAGCTCTAAGTTTCTGCTAAACTCTACCTGAGACCTCAAAGCCTTAGCCTCAGGGTCTGGCTCCCTCTGTAATTTGAGTATGTGCTGCCAGGTGGCTTCTCTGATACATTACTATACCCTACAGGGAGAATCTAGCTCTCCTCCACAATTCAGGAGACTCTTCTCTGGACACGCATAAAATGAGAATGCCCTAA
This sequence comes from Suncus etruscus, assembly GCF_024139225.1. Classification (NCBI taxonomy): domain Eukaryota; kingdom Metazoa; phylum Chordata; class Mammalia; order Eulipotyphla; family Soricidae; genus Suncus; species Suncus etruscus. The sequence goes on from NC_064858.1 coordinate 17,969,725, forward strand.
GGGCAACTTCCCTATCCTGGGACTTGCAACCCAATTTTTTTTTAACACACATAAGTAGTTGGAGATAAGCCCCCCCAAAAAATCACATAAAATAAAGTTTAGGGGAGAGATCTCTGTGGTGACAGTTTGACCCACAAACCCTTCATCCACAGTCTGGGAAAGGATCTAAGTATAGTCCACAAGCAAATCAGGTGTTCATTCTTGCCGATCATGCCACAGTTACTGCCTTCAGCAGGAACAACAGAATTATCTGCATTCTGTCCTGATTCTAGGAGCTGAATCAACCAAATCTACAAGAATTCCTTCTTATCAGGCAGTAATTCTCCACTGTAGAGTTTTCTTCAATCCTGTTACATCAGGGTTACCCAGGCTTGGCATATACAAAGATGAAAAGGTCAGGTCAACATGATGAGCCAAGGTTGGCCTTGGACCTCTCATCTTCTATAGGAGTGTCCTGGTAGGAAGGAGTCTGTCCCATCCCTCTCCAGTATTGGGAGAGATTCTAGTCTCCAGAACTATTCATGATGTTGAGATCAAGGCATACAACTGAAATAAATCAAAGCAAGACTTTATTTTGTCAACCACAAGTCCCAAACTGGCTAACCAAAGCCCCCCCAATAACACAAGCCAGTTTATATAGGAAGGGGATGAAAAGTTCTATTCTCTGAAGATCTTTAAAATTGTTGGCTTTTGTCTAGGATACCCTCCTAACTCTCCCTTGTGTTCTTACCAGATAGGCTACCTGATATGGCCATATCTCTGGACAGTGTCAAATGGAAACTTAGGTTTGGGAAAGAGAAGCCTAACACAAACCCTTTACAAAATGGTGTCCCCCTGTTCAGAACCCAGGATCCCACAGTTTCTGGGCTTGCCCCAGCAGGAAAGTGTTGAACAAACTTGTGTTTCTATTGGGGGGGCACACCCAGCAGTGCTCAGGGGTTACTCCCAGCTCTGTACTCAGAAATTGCTCCTGGCAGGCTTGGGGGCCCATATAGGATGCCAGAGATTGAATCCGGATTCAACTTGGGTCATCTGCATGCAAGGAAAACACCAAACCACTCTGGCCCCATAAATTTATGTCTTGCTCACACAAACCAAAGTTACTTTATGGAAAAACATGAAAAGAGAATTGTGTTAATTTATATTAAAGCTATCAAATTAAGAAGTAGAACAAGAGTATAGATCTTTAGTAAAATATCTCTAAAACATATCTATTCTAAAGAAGATTTTGAGTACAGTTTATAGATAGGAAAATAAAAATGTTTTAGAATTTAGGAATAAGAATGTCAGTCAGGCCCGGAGAGATAGCACAGGGGTGTTTGCCTTGCAAGCAGCCAATCCAGACCAAAGGTGGTTGGTTCGAATCCCAGTGTCCCATATGGTCCCCAGTGCCTGCCAGGAGCTATTTCTGAGCAGACAGCCAGGAGTAACCTCTGAGCAAAGCTGGGTATGGCCCAAAAACCAAAAAAAAAAAAAAAAAAAAGAATGTCAGTCAATTCTCATGTTAACATCACTTTAAATCAATACTTTTAAGGTGACTATGCTGTTTAACTCTGAGAAGGATTGGTCTATGTGCTTCACCACTAGGTTATGGTACTGTATTTTTTTTTGTTATATGTTAAAAACAAATTACAGACAAAAATTTAAAGTTCTACACTATCTTCCTCTTTGGAAAGGCTATGCTTTGAGTCAGATAATTGTTAATCTGATCAATAACAGTACCTTGTAAATCACTCCTCTACTACTCTTCATCTGCTAGCCTGTTGATGGACCTTTTTCCTACATGGATACCTACCTGCCCTGTGCTGCTTCTTGCTATCAATTTTGAGTAGTTTGTACTGTTTGCAACTGGGTCTAGAAGTAAACTAAGGCTTATTTTTCACCATTATATTAGTTTCTGAATAAAGTCTATCTTTATTGCCTTCACTAGTTTCTGGATTTGGTTATATGTATACACACACACACACACACACACACACACACACACACACACACACACACCCTATGTTCACTGAAACACTATTTCTAATAGCCAACAATTATAGATGAATGGCTAAAGAAGTTGTAATACATACACACAATGGAATACTACTCAGCTACAAGAAAATATGAAATCATGCATTTCCTACAATGTGATGGAACTAGATGCCATTACTTTAAGCAAAATAATTCTCAAGGAAGGGGCCAGAGTGATAGCATAGTGGGTAGGGCATTTTCCTTGCATGTAGCCCACTCAAGTTCGATCTCCAGCATTCCATATGGTCCTCAGAGCCTGCCAGCAGTGATTTTTGAGCACAGAGCCAGGAGTAACTGTTGGGTGTGGCCCACCCCCAAAATAAAAATAAATAAAATAATTCACAAGTAGAAAGACAAAAACTTTATGCTTCATTCATATGTGGTATGTCAAGAAAAAAGCAAAAGCATAGACAATGTAAAACTAAAACAAATTCCTTAACTCTGACCACAAAACTGAGATAACCAAGTAGGTGAGGGGAAATAAATGTATATTGTATAGTGGATATATGTAGGTGTATTGAGATTGTGATTGTTGGTGTAGTGTGCTAAAATATATCTCTAAATTTGTTTATAATTTGTATTTATAAAATGAGTTAGCTTAATGAAATAATTTGGGTTTTTTTTGGGGGGGGGTTTAGGGCCACATCCGGTGACACTCTGGGGTTACTCCTGGCTATGCACTCAGAAATCGCTCCTGGCTTGAGGGACCATATAGGATCAGACACCACGGTCCGTCCTAGGTTAGCACATGCAAGGCAAACGCCTATCCTTGCACCACTACTCCTTCCCCTGGACACTTTGCTCTTATGTAGCTGGTCTACGTTCAATCCCTGGTATCCTACAATGTCATTTGAACCCACTAGGAATAATCCTTGAGCATAGAGTCAGAAGTAAGCACTATGAATAGCTGGGTATTTTGAAAGGAAAAGAAAACGAAGAAAAAGAAAGAAAGAAAAGAAAGAAGAGGGGCCGGGCGGTGGCGCTAAAGGTAAGGTGCCTGCCTTACCTGCGCTAGCCTAGGACGGACCGCGGTTCGATCCCCCGGCATCCCATATGGTCCCCCAAGCCAGGAGCGACTTCTGAGCGCATAGCCAGGAGTAACCCCTGAGCGTCACCGGGTGTGGCCCAAAAACCAAAAAAAAAAAAAAAAAAGAAGAAAGAAGAAAGAAAGAAAGAAAGAAAGAAAGAAAGAGAGAAAGAGAGAGAATGAAAGAGAGAAGAAAGAAAGAAAGAAAGAAAGAAAGAAAGAAAGAAAGAAAGAAGAAAGAAGATAAGAAAGAAAGAAAGAAAGAAAGAAAGAAGAAAGAAAGAAAGAAAAGAAAGAAAGAAGAAAGAAAGAAAGAAAGAAAGAAAGAAAGAAAGAAAGAAGAAAGAAAGAGGGAAGGAGGAAGGGAGGGAGGGGGAGGGAGTGAGGGGAGCAAGGAAGAAAGGAAGGAAGGAAGGAAGGAAGGAAGGAAGGAAGGAAGGAAGGAAGGAAGAAAGAAAAAAAGGAAGGAAAAAAGGAAGGAAGGAAAGAAGGAAGGAAGGAAGGAAGGAAGGAAGGAAGGAAGGAAAAAAGGAAGGAAAAAAGGAAGGAAGGAAGGAAGGAAGGAAGGAAGGAAGGAAAAAAGGAAGGAAGAAAGGAAGGAAGGAAGGAAGGAAGGAAGGAAGGAAGGAAGGAAGGAAGGAAGGAAGGAAGGAAGGAAGGAAGGAAGGAAGGAAAGGAAAAAGGAAGGAAGGAAGGAAGAAGGAAGGAAGGAAGGAAGGAAGGAAGGAAGGAAGGAAGGAAGGAGAAAGGAAGGAAGGAAGAAGGAAGGAAGGAAGGAAGGAAGGAAGGAAGGAAAAAAGGAAGGAAGGAAGGAAGGAAGGAAGGAAGGAAGGAAGGAAGGAAGGAAGGAAGAAGGAAGGAAGGAAGGAAGGAAGGAAGGAAGGAAGGAAGGAAGGAAGGAAGGAAGGAAGGAAGGAAGGAAGGAAGGAAGGAAGGAAGGAAGGAAGGAAGGAAGGAAGGAAGGAAAAAAGGAAGGAAGGAAGGAAGGAAGGAAGGAAGGAAGGAAGGAAGGAAGGAAGGAAGGAAGGAAAAAAGGAAGGAAGGAAGGAAGGAAGGAAGAAGGAAGGAAGGAAGGAAGGAAGGAAGGAAGGAAGGAAGGAAGGAAGGAAGGAAGGAAGGAAGGAAGGAAAGAAAAAATTGCAAAGACAATTTCTTTATGCTACTTATTTCCAAATCAATTTCTTGGAGACTTGTGAAGAGAAGTGACATTATTGACTGATAAAATAGTAATTCGGGGTGCTGGAGGAGTGGCACAAGGGGTAGGGCATCTGTCTTGCCGCACTAACCTAGGACAAACAGTGATTTGATGCCCTGGTGTCCCATGTGGTCTCCCAACTCAGGAGCAATTTTTGAGCACATAGCCTGAGCTATGCACACCTGAGCATCATCAGGTGTGTCCCAACCCCCCCCCCAAAAAAAAAACAATAGTAATTCTGACTGCTTGGAGAAGATTAATGTAGGAACTAAGAGTAAAGGATATTACTCGGGAAGCCATTGGAACAATCTAGATGAGAGCTGAAGATAGTTGAGAAATGGGAGTAGTAAGAAGCAGATGAATTTGGAATCTTTTTCAAAGACAAAGTTTACTTAGGAAGTGAGTCATGTAAGTAATTAGTAAATAAAAAGTCAAGGATGACTCCAAGAATTTGGCCTGGGAATTTGGAAGATTGAGCAATAATGTACTGAAATGAGAAAGATGCTGAGTGGAGATGAATATGTGAGAGGAATACCAGTCTATAAGGAGAGGCATAGAAAATATTTGATATAATTATTGACACATACTTAGTCAGGGAATGGAGATTTCTTGTTGAGTACAAATACAATTCTGGGCTTAGCTAAACTTGTTTGGTCAAAATCCTGTTGTCCTGACTACTGGAGAGTGTCCTAAAGGAAGTCTGACCTAATAGAAAATTCTTTAGCCCTTGACAGCATAAGTACATTCCTTATATTTATTTTTTTATGAAAAATAATCCCAGATACCAGAACCCCAGATACCAGACGTAGAAGAGACACAGTTCCCAGCAACAGCACCAGAAACCCAACTCCTTTCTGAGAAATTCTTATTATCACTCTGGCACCAAATTGTACCAGTTTTGATATGACACCCTGTCACAAGGAAACAACTACTTGATCTAAGAGAGGATTGCCGTATCTCATCACCTAATAGTCTGATGAAATCAGAAGACATGTCATCTTTTCCTCTGTACAAAAACCAAGATCACTAACTACAGAAGATTGACTTTGACAGACATGACTGTGCAGAGCCTATTATGGGACCAATAAAAAAGATCCTAGCCTAGACCTCAGCCTAGGATTCATACACAAACCAAGATCTCTAATTCCAGAGGTCTGACTTTGACAACTGCAACTAAGCAGAACTTCTGGAACCACAGTGAAAGACTCTATCCTAGGCTTTGTCCTAGGATCTGAGCAAAAACCAAGACCACTAATTACAAAAGACTGATTACAACAGTAGTGATGGAACAGAACTTTTAGAAACATAAAGAAAGACTTTATCCTAGCCTTCGTCCTATGATTTATGCAAGTACCAAGATCTCTAGCTACAGAGGCCTGATGCTATCATCCACAACTGAGTGGAAAGTTTCCTGGCACCATAAAAAGACCTTGGGGTGTATAAATGAGTGTGAATGGAGCCTGTAGTGGTTCCCATGGCAGTATGCTTCAAGAAGAAACCCTGATTCTCTTAGGCCCAGGAGATTCCCTGTCTAATTGCCCCAATACTTATTGTGCCTATGCAAAAAGAAAAAGAAAGCACAAAGCCTTGCCACACAAGTACAGGTGGGAGTGGGGTGGGGAGGAGGGAGATTTGGGACATTAGTGATGGGAATGTAGCACTGGTGAAGGGGGGGGAGTGTGTTCTTTACATGACTGAAACCCAACTACAATCATGTTTGTAATCAAGGTGTTTAAATAAAGATATTAATAAAAAAATTTAAACCAAAATGAAATCCCTGTAAAATAAATATACATTTATCTTAGAATAACTTTTTTTTTATAATTTTTTTTATATATATTTTTTTTTTTGGTTTTTGGGCCACACCCGGTAATGCTCAGGGGTTACTCCTAGCTATGTGCTCAGAAGTTGCTCCTGGCTTGGGGGACCATATGGGACACCGGGGGATCGAACCGCGGTCCGTCCAAGGCTAGCGCAGGCAAGGCAGGCACCTTACCTTTAGCGCCACCGCCCAGCCCAAGAATAACTTTTTAAAATAAGAAGCACTAATAAAACCACACAACAATGAAAAGGAGACTGAGTAGAGAGAGAAAATGAAGTATTCAAGAGAGAATAGACACATCTAGTGGAGATTCTGGGCAACCCCATAGAACTGCTCTGGCTAAACCAGTTTTATGTGTTTCTTTTAAAAGTGCTTTTATTGGCACATTTTTTTTTATCTAAGTAACAGTCTCTTGCCAAGAGCTATAAACTATTGTGCAAAAACATATCTCTGTGACCCTCCTGAGGCAGACTGGAGGAGGTAGTGAACAGGAGGCACGGGTGTGTATATGAGGATTGGTGTGGAGCAAAGTGGACTCTAGTGATGGGATCAGTGTCATGATAACACATTGTCTGACTTAAACTCAGTATGAATAACTTAATCATTTAATGGTAAATAATTAATAAAAAAAGTCATGTCAGGGCATTGACATGGAAAAGAACTTTGGCCTTTATACTAATCTTCTATATTTTAATACTAGTCTTTTAGCTGAATGTTCACTTCTAAGGGTGTCAAGCTGCCAGTCAGTCTTACTACCCTAATACCTGGGTCCCACAAAGGAGGCCTGGCCCTCATGCTTTTTGTAGGGCTTCTTAGGATTGGCCACAAAGGAACTTCTTAAATCACTCCTTTTTTTGGGGGGGGGGTCACACCCTACAGTGCTTAGGGGTTACTCCTGGCTCTATGCTCAGAAATCGCTCCTAGCAGGCTCGGGGGACCATATGGGCTGCCAAGATTCGAACCACCGTCCTTCTGTATGCAAGGCAAACATCTTACCTCCATGTTATCTCTCCGGCCCTCTTAAATCACTTCTAACAGTTTGATTTCTTTTCAGGAAATTCTTACACAGAGGATGCACTATGCCAGCCTGTCAAAACCACTCTGACACTTTTGACCTTCAATGTTGGTCACACACATGCTGGAGAGATCAGCTTATGTAGGGGATATTCATAATTTATCTTTGTTCTTTACTTGTGCACTGCAGAGATTGATTTGGGATTGGAGAGAGATTTAGCTAGAGAGAAACAGAGGGGGCTGGCAGAAGAGACAAGGTTGAATGCAGGGCTGATTATGAATCCATCATAAAAGTTTATGATAGGAGCCACACCTGTTGGCTAGGGCCTTGAATAAAGCTTCATGCCTCCTGAAACCTGACTGGCTGTGGCTCATTTCCCAGCCACTATCCTGAATCCTCAGACCCTGGCTGGATGTTGTTCTAGGCCGTGGCATGGGCTGGAGGAGAAAAGCCCCTCCATCCATTTCACCATCATCCATCCCCATACAGGACTCGACAATTAATCTGTTTTCCTACAAGAACCACATAACATGAATCATCTTGTTCTGCCTTATAAATTGAGGGAGGAAAATTGGACAGTACCAAGACCAAACAGTAGTATGAACATTGAGTGAAAATGAAAAATGATCAGACTCAAACACCAAACTCAAAGCCAATGTCAACAGAATCAATACCCAATCTACAACAAGCTATACACAGAGAGGAGCAGTTAACACTAGTAGAATGGGAAGGAGGGAGCAAGAGAGGGAGATATTAGATGCATGCTGGGAACAGGGGTGGAGGGAAGATAACACTGATGGTGGTATTTGGCCCTGATTGATTGTCACCATGTACCTTAATTACTGTTACTGTGAACGATTTGTAATTCACAATAAAAATTTTCAAGTAATTTTGGCGACTTAGATGGAAAACAGCAAACACTCTCTTAGGCAAAGGTAATTTTCATATAGAAATTTGGTCACAATAAAAATTATTTAAAAAAATTATTGATTGGTTAATTGATTCATTGATTGATTGGTTTCTGGGTCACACCCAGCAGTGCTCAGGGGTTACTCCTTGCTCTGCACTCAGAAATCATCCCTGCCAGGCTAAGGGACCATATGGGATGCCAGAAATCGAACCGGGTCCCTCCCCAGTAGGCCGCATGCAAATCAAATGCCCTACCACTGTACTATCTCTCCAGCCCCAGATTTAATTATTTTTTTGTTTGTTTTGTTTTGTTTTGTTTTGTTTGGGCCACACCCGGTGACACTCAAGGGTTACTCCTGGCTATGCACTCAGAAATCACTCATGGCTTGGACAACCATATGAGAAGCCAGGGAATAAACCACGGTCTGTCCTAGGCTAGTGCCAACAAGGCAGATAGATGCCTTACCGCTCTGTGCCACTGCTCCAGCCCCCTGACTTAATTTTTAATCTAAAATTTGTAGAAAAGCAAGAATGTTGTAACTTAAAAACCAAAAAGTATATAGGCCTATATAGAGTACTACTTTAGTATTCATCTTGATAGTCCAGCTCCCTATAAAACAGATGACATGCAAGAAAAAAGACCATAAGGGTAACATAAACTACTGATAGAAATGAGATTTAGTCACAAGATAATGTGAAATAATCCATTGTGAATTATTTTTCATGATTTTGTGCTTTTATGGTAGATAGTTATGGGCAAGTAGTAAGACATGCATCCATGTATTAATTTGATGTGATTGTTCCTGCTTCAAGAAAAAAAAATCTCTGCACTAATTTGAGTTTGTATTTTTACTAGAAAAGAGTTGTGGAATGGAAAGTATTAAGAGAACAAAAAAGAAAGCTTGCTTCTTTTCTTAAGTTTAAGATATTAAAACATCACATATCAGAATATTAAATAAAATAAAAGATTCAAGACAATTCTATTTATGCTTGAATACACACAAAGATAAAAATAAACTTTGCCCAGCTAATGGGTATTTGAAGGCAATTACATATTAAAAATGCATCTTCAGTTTTTGAAAATAGAAAGGAAATACACAATAAACATAGCTTTAAAAATGTGACAGCTTAACTAGTTGAATTCTAATACATTTAAATGTCAATACTTCTATTTTATGTAATCTTATATGACATTTATATATTTACTAATAAAATTTCTTGGTCCATTTTCTATATGAAAATTACCTTTGCCTAAGAGTGTGTTTGTTTGTTGTTTTCCATCTAAGTCACCAAAATTACTTGAAAATTAATAAAATATCTGGTTATGTAGAAGTAATTTTATTCATTTCTAAAATAAAAAATAAATTATTTAGCTTTTCCAAATGCATTTGAAATATGATTTAAAATCATAAGACAGTGCATCTTTTAAGAAACAAAGCTTAAAAAAAGAAAATCTATCTAATACCTTTTTGTTAAATTCACAACAAAACCTATCTATTATTCTGGGTTCTAAGCCCAATACCTCATATCTACAGCCCAATACCTCATATCTACAGAGCACCATGTGAATAGCCCCTGGGCTCTGCCAGGTGATGATAAAATGCTCCCCCACTAAATTCTTTTTTTTTTTTTCAGTGTTACAGCTTGTTTACTGCAGGTGTGGATGGGCTAAATATACAGAAACCTGAACTGTAAGAGTGACAACATTTAAGAAAAAATTTAAGAAAAATGAAGGACATTTTTAACAGTATCTCAGAGACAAGAGAGATGAGGGCTGGTAGGTGCAGCTCAGGACATGCAGCTCATCACATAGAGTGATGAGTGCAGTTGCAGAGATGACTACACTGAAAACTATCATAACAATGTGAATGAATGAGGGAAGTAGAAAGCCTGTCTCGAGTACAGGTGTAGGGGGGTGGGGAGGAGTGAGATCTGGGAAACTGGTGGTGGGAATGTTGCACCGGTGAAGGGGGGTGTTCTTTTTTTTTTTTTTTTAATTTTTTTTAATTTAATTATGACAACAAAGATGCAAAGAAAGAGGACAGGGTAAAGTTACAGTGGAAGCCCAATCACCCATAAACAGGATTCTCAGTAGTCCCATCGATGATATCCCAGCCTTATACTTTCAGCCAAAGAACATTAAGAAAAACAAAACTGAACCCATGTACCATACAATTACTTTGTCCCTCAAATCCCCCGTTGTAGTACATATTATTTCTTAGCAGCACACCATATAATCTAAAGATATTAGACTTATGTAACTCTTTAAACATTGAGGGCAAAGTACATTTATCTAGATCCATGCACATGCTTACTAGTTTAAATTAACCTCAAAAGTTTTAGTGGGTTGTTTTTCTTAAGGATTGGAGTCAAGGGACCATAGTAAAAAACGATATTAAAGTGGCATTTGTTTGCATAGGCCCACCAAAACATAAGGGACATGGAAAGACAAATTATGGTCTAAATAGATGGAGACCCTACCCCTGAAGTTTCCTGGCACAGGACTGACTCTAGGCTCCAGGCAAACTAGTTTGTCCAATTCAAGTCATCGTCTGTAGTGGCAATACACCTCCATTCCTCACATAGTCTCTGTTGTTGGTATCATGCTTCTGTATTAAAGATCCTGGAGTCTACATGTCTCCTATAGCAGTCAGGATGATGCAGAGCATTCTCTCGTTTCATCTCACCACTTAAGGGGCAATAGAGAGAACCATGTCCTGTAGAGCAGGTCATTGTTGTTGTCACGTCTTCTCAGTGTAAACGGAGGTGTCTTTTTAGGAGGTCGATGTCAGACCCTTGGTAGTGTCTTTCCTGGTAGAGGACTGCTTCCAACTGTTGCTATAAAAGACCTTGGATGTTTCGTAGATAGCGTGCCTGGTTCCAGTGTGAATGGAGAATGCCCATTCATCTGAGGCCTGTGCCAGGTCATTATATCAATGTTCAGGGTGTAAGGTACATTGTAATGAGATTTATTAGATAATAACTAATCTGTATGTATAGTGTTTTCCCATTTTAATGTGTCTATGCAAACAAGGATCAATGCCATGAAGCGTTATTGGTGCATTTGGAGGCAATAGGAACAAGACCAGCAATTTCCATGACATAGTTCAATCATAGGCATCAAACTGAGGGACAGTTCCACCAACAATCCTTACTATACAGCTTACAAAGAAAAGACAAGATGAAAAGTGGATAGAAAAATGATGGTAGAAGAATATATAGAGAGTTACAGCAGTTAAAGAAAATAATCATAAAAATATTCAAAATATATATGTGTTCAATATGTGTTCGATTTATGTCCTTCTAAATAGTTCTGAGATTTGTAAGATCTACTGTATGTCTTTGGACAGAGATTAAAACTGTTACTGAAGGTAAGAAGGGTAAATCAGGGGTACTGGTGGTTGGGAGGAGCATAAGTTCGCGCGGGGGCGCTAGCCCCCGCGCGGTTTCAAAATGTAGACTGGTATGAAATTGCCAGTGACAGCCTGAGTATAGCTGAGCAATTATCTGCCACCACCCAGATCAAACGCCACCGTATAAGCCAACCCTGGAGCAGGTCAGGCCCAGGTCCAGGCCCCCCCCTACCCAAGGCCAGGCCAAAAGGCCGCTGGCACATGCAGAGGTCTGCCAGCTGCCCGCCCGTGCTGCTAAAAATCCTGCTCCAGGAAGGGAGAGAGAGACCCTCCCAAGCCTGAAGGACAGGGATTTAAGCCCAACCTAGGCCGGTCCCCAGACCCGGCCTGGGAGTGGGGAAAAACCCAGGGTGCCCCATCAGCTCCTCCCAGAAACCCACCTGGAGATCCGGATAGGAAAGGGGGAGAGGGGGCCGGGTGACCCATGGTCCGGGCCCCCCCCCTACCCTAGGCCAGGCCAAAAGGCCGCTGGCACATGCGGAGGTCTGCCAGCTGCCCGCCCGTGCTGCTAAAAATCCTGCTCCCTCCCCCACTAAATTCTAAAGCTGTAACCAGCATTTTTATAGAATCAATATAGACTTTCCCAAAATTAAATTATCTATCTGTAAGTATGATATGCTCTACAGTTCTTACTTATACCTGTGGGGTACAGATATTCATAACTAGTCTGTGAGCACTGTGTTAGAGTATTCTGTGCATGTTTCCACATTAACATTCTATATTATTGCTCTGTTTTTAAATAGCCTTCATTAGAAATACCCCACACCCATTTTACCCTCTGTGTCTTTATTTAAAAAAACACTTGTGGGGTGAAGGGAGATCAACACTGGTGGTGGGAATTGTCCTAATTTACTGTCACTTAAATACAACTGTGAAAGAATTTTAATTCACATGAATCTCAATAAAAATTATTAAAAAAAATTTATTTAATAAAAAAACACTTGTGCTTTACAAAAGTAATTCCCACCTATAATTAAAAACCGTTTCATAACTTTCTACCACCTATATGACAAATCCAAATCACTTCCTCTCTTTCCCCGTCACACCCCTTCCTCCCCCCTCTCTCCCTCACTTCTTTCTCTTTCTCACTTCCTCCCTCTCTCTCACTCAGTACCCCTCCCCCCTCAAAGCATCATTTGAGTCCTTTGATTCTTAGTTCCATGGAAACAGGCCACCATATTTTTTTTTTTTACCAGTTCTAATAATAGTTAAAATAATCTCTGTACCAGTGGTGGCACTTTCCATTGAAAGTTTTGAGGAGCTCTACTCCTCCCTACTCATCCAAAAGAAGAAAAGATCCATTTATATGGGCAGAAGGAAGTAGAGGCAGTAAAAAGCTAACAAAAAGTCACCTCTCATTTGAAGACTAGGTCCCTTTTGTGGGACAATTTTCTTAATGCTCACCAGAAATTTTCAGATTAACTGCTTTTAGATCTCACCAAAAGAGTTAGGGAAACTGAAATGAAATTAGGAATTTATCTACAGGATTAAGGATTTAAACGTAAGTATTATGATCTTAGATATTAAGTCTTTCTTAGTGATGTGGGCTTATATATTTACAGTTTGTTTTTTAATCTTCCTGCTGTGTTGTCAGATTTCCCGCTTTTCTCAGCAGTCCTGGTGTTGCCAACCCTTTTTCACTTGATCCATCATCTTTCTCTGATGTCTGCCTCAAGGACCTCAGTACAGTCTGCAAAAAGCAAGGGCACCGATAGACTTTGCCCTGAGGTCTTTCTCCATCTTTCCCTCTTCCAAATTGCCAGCCCTGAGGCTTTATCACTGCCCAGCTCACAGCCTTTTAGTCACTGCAGAGCAAGTGACTGGGCTTTTACCTCAGATTACCAAACTGAGTTAACCCAACAGGAATTTAGGTGCTGTGTCACTAAAAACTGCTGGAAGAAAAATAAACATTAAAAAACAGGATTAGAGGCTTTCCCCAAATCCCACCCTGCACAAGAGGGGTGGTTGTGGCGAGCAGGCTGGTGAACTTTCAGCTTCCAGCACATTAAGGAACTTTTTCCTCTTCTGGAAGCAGAAGCCCTTGCCAGCATGGGGAAATAGCAAGGCTGCCTGCGAAAGGCCTTTTACCAAGCTTAGGGGAGGGCTGTGTGGATCGGGCTTCCCCCAACAGCCTTTCCCTCTCCTACTCTGGGGTTATCCCTGGGACACCCGTCCAGGGGGCCAGCGAGGTGGGTGCTGGGGAGGAGTTTAAAGGGGACCCCAGGCTTCTCCCCAACCTCTACCCTGCACAAGAGGGCTGTCTTGGGGAAGTCTTGGGCAACTTTCCTTCCCACCAGTGTCCATTCTCAAACCGCAAGTGGGGGCTAGCACACCCCCCACATAATGTAATAGTAATGATATGTAATGTAATGTAAAATAGGATATCATAGGGTTTAATCTATGTTTACAATATACAGAATGTCTGTGAATTGTATATTTTCCTTCCCTCCTTGGCTCACCACCTTACAAACTCATATCTAGTCCCATTTACTTCCTCACCTGCATTTAATCTTTTTACCCTCACGAAATCAAATCATTATCCCCACTAAAGCAGATGCCAACTAGCTTCCAAAGTGAAAAAATTGACTCTCAGCCTGAGAAGAAACAATTCTCTGTTCCTATTTATCTACTCTCAGCGGCCTATTATCATCCACCTTCCTTCACTGTGTACCTGTGCTTACTACCACACTTGGTTTCAGAGAAGTCCCCACTTAAAATAACATTTCCTAATATGGGACTGTTGGAAGTTGTTTGGCAGACTCCAGAAGGCCAATCACAGACAAAAGTAGTGTCCGGATTCAACACCCTCCCCCCAACTATTTCTAAAGACAAAAAGGGACATGTATATCTCCTTTGTATATCTTAGATGTATTCCCTGAACAGCTATAACTCTTTTGAATACCCCTCTTATATAGTGACAATTTTGCCCACTGTTTTTTTTTTTTTTCCTATTGATATGTTCAATAAGGAACTCTGTAGAAGAGTTCCTCTGTTTAGAGTTCATGTTAGGAACCAAATTAAGGGGATTGTTGGACTTGTTCCATAGTCAGCCCCCAGAAGCACCAATCATACCTTGTGGCATTGTTCTTCTTTTGCATAGGCACATTAAAATGGGAAGTTATTACATATGCAAACAAGTTGTATATCTAATAGAGATAGGAACACAAAGTTTATAATGCAGTTAGGCCCTATATCTAAACATTGTATAATGACCTTGGCTCCAGCCTTGGAAGAATGGGCATTGCCCATCACCCTTGAAGCATGGAAACAACTACAATTGTCTATAACATCACAGGATGCAAATCTCTACAGGGAAAACCCTATGCTATCCTGGCATTGACTTACTCAAAGAGTGTTCTCTTAACAACCAGAAGACTTAGCAACAGCAAACAACATGCTTGGCAGGGCAGGGCTCTCCGCATCTAATGGTAGAAGGTGAAACTAGAGGATGTTCCACATCATCCTGACTTCAATGGAAAGAAATGCACAGAAACAGAATCTTTAACTACAGGAACCTGACCCAACAACAACTAATGTGCAAAAAATTTCATCGGGACCACAAGAATAACTCAGGGGTTGGACAACTAGTATGCCTGGAGCAGAGTCAGTCTTATGCCAGAAAAAACTTCAGGGCTAAGTTCCCCTTATATTTAGGCCAAGGTGGTTTTTTCCCCATATTTTGCTGGGCCTGTGCAACAAAAACAATTGCCACTCACACCAATTATTATTGTATTTTATTAAACTCTTATCCTTTTCAAAAAAAAAAGAAGAAGAGCTTACTAAACTTTAAAAAAAAAAAGTAACTGTAGTAAAATGCCTGTCTCAAATAAAGCAGGTGCAGGAAGAGTGATAGGAGCATTGGAGGTGGGATTGATGCATTGGTGAAGGGAGGTGTTCTATTAATGATGAAACACAACTACAATTGTGTTGTAATTATGGTGCTTAAAGAGTTTTTAATATTATTTTAGGATTAGCAGCAACAGATGAGTTGCACAACCACATATGAGAAAAGATAGCTCTATCAGACTCGTGGTGACTGAGGTTCCCTGTTCTGTCTCCTCAGAGCTGCTCTGGCTCTGCTCTATGAAATATTGAGACTACCTAGGAAGAGCTCCCAGCCTGCAGCCTCTCTGGATTTCAGCCTCCAGGCTCCATGCCAAGTATACCAAGCCTGCAAGGCACGCTGGCATGCATCTCCTGGATGGTTTGCTTAGTCTTCAGTTATCCACACACCCAATATACTTTGCCAGACATCAAAAATGAAACTTTCATCAAAGACTGTGTTCATGCTCACAACAAATTCCGGTCAGAGGTCAGCCCAAACAGCCAGTAATTTGCGGGTACATGGTAAGCAAACATTGGTTCTTTGTGCCAGAAGGCGGTCAAAATCAACTAGTATTTGGGGGGGAGATTGAATCTTTGGTACCTCTGTATTTTGTCTTTTAAATTTTTTTTCTATTGTGATTGAGTACAGTTCGTTCACAATCTGTGACACAGCTTAACTCTGCCAATTCAAAGTCTATTATCACTGAGCTCTACTAAAACATTTTGCTTCTTTTTTTTGAGATGTTTCCTTTGGTTTTTGTAGAAATTTTGCTCCTTTTATTTTGTCCTTTTCTTCTCTTTAGTTACTAAAGTGTGTGTGTGTGTGTGTGGTGTGTGTGAGTTGTGTGTGTGGGATGTATGTTTTAAGTTGTTTTGCCTTTTAAAGTTACTTTTTTGATTATGGAAAAGTATTAGCCATTTCTAAAAAAAAACAGCATGGAACTGGGTTCCTTGGGTTTGAATCTCAGCAATTCATGATGCTGAGCTGACTTTAACCATTGAGTTTTTACTGAAATAATAAAAATATGTGATATATGACATGATTCACAAAAATAGCATTTGACACATATTAGGCCTCCAGTAAAAACGTTGGTCTGTGTTCCTCTCATGATAATAAGATTTCTGAGAATGTGGAACACTCAGTGACTGGAGACCCAGACTAGCATAGAGACATATGTGCAAGTTGATTTCTTGTCTTTTCTCTTTCACAATCCTCATTTTGTCTCCCCTTTCCTCACATTGTTGGGGAACAGGTCCCTTTTATTTGACCCCGTTGTTGTAAACATTTTTTTTTTTCAGACTTGGGATCGAAAAACTAGCCCAAATTGCAAAAGAATGGGCAGAAAATTGTCAGTTTAAACATAATCCAAGTTTAGGCCCCATATCGGCACCCAGACTTTCCTTCATTAGGAGGAAAACATCTGGACAGGGTCTGTTCTCATCTTGCTGTGCCATCAGCCATCAAAACCTGGTACGATGAAGTAAAAATATTACAACTTCAACACTCAAAAAATGTAAGCAGTATCTTCGGTCCATTACAATCAGGTAAGAGTTTTTCCTGTATCTCTTGAAATGTGAGCAGAAAGCTGGAATCTGGTCTTAAGAATATATGTAGCAAGCAAGTGTACAAAGCAACAAAATGTCTTTGTAAAATAGTGCATGTGGTCCCTTGGGTCAAAAAGAATCACTGGTCATATGGAGGCTAATTTTTTAGGTATTTTAGTTGTGTCTATAGTGGGTTTTTTTGTTTGTTGTTTTTTATTTGTTTATTTTTGGTTTGGGGGTCACACCCGCATCGCTCAGGGGTTACTTCTGGCTTCTACTTCTGGGGACAGAAGTTGCCTTCAAACAGCAGAAGTCCTATTGCTTGTTGAAAAGATAAGGATAACTCTAGTTTAAATTAATGTGGCAAAGATGCACAGCATAGATAAATATGGCAAGAAGGTACTTGAAGAGAAATAATAATCAGTTCATTTAGCCAGATACACAAATATCAGGAGGTTATTAACTGAAGTGGGACTCCAGAATCAAGACAAGATTGTGTGTTCTACATCAAAGAGAGGAAAGAAAGTGTGTGTGTGTGTGTGTGTGTGTGTGTGTGTGTGTGTGTGTGTGTGTGTGTGCGTGTGCGCAGGAGCTAAGGTGGACTTGCTTTGTATGTGGCTGATCCCCAATACTGCATACACCCCATGATTCTTAAGCATAGAGTATTCTACCTCTACCCTCTTGCCAGAACTGTAGGGTATGGCCCAAATACAAATAAAAATTTTTCCCACCCTCTCCAAAACAAAATTTAAAGGTATTATGACCATTACTTCAGGAATCAAAACAAAAGAAGAAAACAAGTTTATAATCACATAGTTATAAATTTTTAGAGGTGTTCATTCCAAAAGTATAAAATTAACTTGAGTTTACTTACAAATTCTCCCTTTTCAGTTGACAGGGAAAGAGCTAACATTTTGGACACAATAAAAATCATACCCAGCAACAATTTATTTCCATTTATTCATCATAATCAAACTGTTGTTCATAGCTTCATGGATATGTTGTTCCAATACCATAGTCACCACTACCAGATGTCGCCACCAAAGTCCAAAGAATTCTCCCAACTACTATTAGCTCCCATGTAAAATCAGTTCTGTGGAATAACTCTTTAGTTCTATTTCCTTTGGCTATTTATTATATTTCCTTCGTTTGCATTTTCTTTCCCCATATGAGATTTGTTCTGTCTCTGTCCCATTCCCTTTGAACCTAACTATATTTACCATATCTTCCAGAATTGCAGTTTGTATGACTTAATGCATTATTATATGCTCCTTCGTATTCAATTGTAAATGCATATATAAAATATATATTATATATCACATTTTTAATCCATTTTATCAATGTCAACTACTAGAGAACACTACAACTAATATTTGGGGGCGGTTACAACCTGGAAATGCCTCAGGGTTTAGTCCTGGCTCTGCATTATGATAATCACTCCTGTTGATGCTCAGGGATCATATGAGGTACCAGAGATTGAATCTAGGTTAGCCACATGCAAGGCAACACTGGACTATCTCTCCAACCCCCAACATTAAATATTTTTATTTAAGAACTGTGATTTACAAAGTTGTTGACAATCTAGTTTATTTTACTATATTTTCATGTATATCACCTTTCAGCATCCAATTCTTTTTTGTTACTGTTTATAGCTTTTTTTTATGATCTTTATGTGACCAAAGCGAATTACGGAATCTTTCACAGTAGTATTTAAGGTACATAGTGACAATGAATCAGGGCCATTCCCACCACCAGGGTTGTCCTCCCTCCGCCCTTATCCAGAATGATCCTTTCCAACTATCATTATCATTGTGGTCTCTTCTCTGCCCATGCACTCCCCTGTTCTTTGCAGCAAACTTGATACCATGGACCATTTTTCCTGGCCCTCAATCTTTATTGTCTTTGGGTATTATAACCGTACTATCAGTTTATTTTAAGTATTTCACAAATGAGTGCAGTCATGCTATATTCATCCTATCTCCTCTGGCTTATTTCACTCAGTAGCATATTTTCCATATACAGCCATGTATAAGCACTTTCATGACCTTTTATTTTTTCCTAACAGCTGTATAGTATTCCATTCTGCAAGATATACCATGCATTTTTTTTATCACTTGATCTTTCCTGGTATTTGGATTGTTTCAGACTCTGGCTTTTGCAAATAGTTCTGCAATGAACTTAGGAGTGAATAAGCCTTTTCTGCATTGTGTATTTTGGTCCAGTGGTATTGCAGGATCATATGGGAGTTCAGTTTCTAGTTTTTTTGGGGGACCTTGTCTGTGTTATTTTTAAATAAAAGACTGGACTAGTCAATATCCCACTGGTTGTTCTTATTCCTTTTTTATGTGTGCTAGTTTCTATGGTGTGAAATAATATCTCACTGTTGTTTTTAATTTGCATCTCTCCATAATTACTGATGTGGAACTTTTTCTTGCCTTTTGGCCATCTGAATATTTTCTTTTAAGTAGTTTTTTTTTTTTCTATTCTTTACATTTTTGTGAGGGTTAAGTTTTTATTTTTCTTGTAAAGTTCTGCCAGTGTCCTATACATATCAAGATATTAGCCCCTTATCAGGTAAATATTACATCAATAATTTCTCCATTCCGTAAATGGTCTTTGTATCCGTGGTCACCTTTCTTTAGGACATTTAATGTCATAGAGTATTTTACCTATGTTTTTCTTTATTACCTCTACGTATCTCTGGATATCAAAGTCTTCAAATCCATTTGAATTTATTTTGTGCATGGCATTAAAACAAGGTCTGAGATAATTATTTTCATTAGATGATCAAATATACTCAACACCACTTGTTGAAGAGGCTTCTTTGCTCCACTTCATTTTTCATGCTCTTTTAGTCAAACATTAACAGGTCATTTTTCTCAGAATATTCAAGTCTATTCCCTTAATCTAAGGGTCTGTCTTTATTCCAATACCTTGTTGAGTTTTAGATTTAATATTTTAGCACCAATTACTTACCAGTATTAATTTCTCTTCACCAGTATTCCCAGATTCACCTTCCCCCCACCTCTGAGCACATTTTTAATCTCTCTCTCTCTTTTTTTTTTTTTTTTTTTGGTTTTTGGGCTACACCCGGCAATGCACAGGAGTTACTCCTGGCTATGTGCTCAGAAATAGCTCCTGGCAGGCACGGGGGACCATATGGGACACCAGGATTCGAACCAGCCACCTTAGGTCCTGGGTCAGCTGCTTGCAAGGCAAACACCGCTGTGCTATCTCTCCGGCCCCATTTTTAATCTCAATTACAGTATTTTGGATCTCATATTTTCATTGTTGCTGACTCTGAGGTTTGGATATGTGACTATACCACTGCTCTACACTACCAATGTAGTGTAGAGGCCTTGACCCCTGCACCCTCTCTCTATTTCTTTACAACTTCTTTTGTGTACTTTGCCCCTAGGTTTATTTATTTCTATGTCCTTGTCCTCCGCTATACTCTGGGATCGCAGATAGTCTAGGAATCCCCATTTTATTGCATTACATTTCCTAGTCCTGTCCTTCTACATACTATAGATAAGTGGAATTATCCTGGAAAACACTACATTTATCCCTACTTCAGAAGAGGGACTTTCTACTATGGAGTGAATGTTCATGAACCTCTCTGGTCTACAGAATATGCAGGAGCTGCAACACTATGGGGTTGAATCTCCCCGAAATGCTCAAGGTGGTAACCAGCATATTAAACCAAGGTTGGACTGCGATCTAAAGCATGTGCTACTTAAATCCTGGTACTATCTCTTGAAGTCCCCTGGAAGTCACTTCTTAAGCATGTCTGTTGCTTAGTTCTCTACACTTACAATCTCATTCGTATTCTCATCAGAAACCTGTAACCTGTGGGTAAGCAAAAGTGAAAAGTCATTTTCCCATTGTAATTTTAACTAAAAGAGTTGGGATTCAGAAATCAGTTCATTTTTTATATATTAAATCAGATAATGTATGCAATTATTTGTACTATTAGTATTTAGTACCTCAATGGACAAAGGTTTTGGTTCTCTTTCTTTTTTTCATAATCATAATGAAAAATTATATTAATAACTAGGTCAAGGACTTTCTGTTCTCATCCTTGTGAGAAATCTTGAGGGGAAATTCAAGAAAACTCAGTTGCAATTTTTAATACGTGCTGAAAATGACATCAGTTTGGTATCATAAGCCTTCATGTGTCTAGGAGTAAAAAGGTGAACTATGTTTAGATTCTGTTCTGGAGATATACTTTGGTGCTGGTAAATGAACCCCATTTGTGAATGCATTTTTTGTGCTATTTATAAGCATTTATACTATTTTATGGCTCACATTATTTATATGGCTTAAGATTGAATATAATGAAAGTTGGTTAATACAGCAGGTAGAGGACTACTTTACACACATCTGACCCATTTCAATTCCATACACCCCATACGGTCAGTGAGCCCTCACCAGAAGAGATCACTTGGGTACAGAGCCAGGAGAAAGCCTGAGCACTGTCATGTGTGGCCAAAAAAAAACTAAAACTCAAACTCTCCAAAAATGGAAATTAATTTTTGAAGTTGGTATTTTTTTTTTTTTTTTTTTTTTTTTTTTAAATTTTTATTTTTAATTATGAGAACAAGGGTGCAAAGTAAGAGGACAAGGTAAAGTTACAGTGGAAGGACAATCACCCATAACATAATTCTCAGAAGTCCCCTTGCTGATATATTAACTTTGAAATTTCAGCCAAAGAACATAAGATAAATAACACAGAATCCATGTACAATTACTTTGTCCCTCAAGTCCCCAGATTGTAATAACATTATAATAATTTCTTAACAGTACACAAGGCAATCTAAAGCCATAACACTTATGTAACTCCTTAAACATTACAGGCATAGTATTTTCTTACATTTCCATATACATGCATATTAGCTTAAGTTAACCTCAAATTTTAAGTGAGTTCATTTTAAGGATTAGAGTTAAAGGAGCACAGTAAGAATGGTGTTAGAGTGGCAATTGTTGTTTGCATAGGCTCACCAAAATATGAGGAACATTGGAAAGAAATAACCTTGGCCTAAGTACCAAAGAGACCAGACCCCTGAAGTTTCCTGGCACAAGACCAAGTCTAGGCTCCAAGCAAGCTAGATCGTCCAATCCAATACATTGTCTGTAGTGCCAACACACTTTTATTTTTCACACAGTCTCTGTTGTTGGTATCATGTTTCTGTATTAAAGATCCTGGAATCTGCATATCTTACATTGAAGTCAGGACGTGGAGCATCCTCTCCTTTCACCTCACAATCAAAGGGCAATGCAGGGAGCCCTGTCCTGTAAAGCCGGTCGTTGTTGTTGTTAAGTCTTCTCAGTGTTAAGGGAAGTCTCTTTTGAGCAGGTCGAAGTTCTGAGCAGTGTAGGTCTTCCATGGTAGAGGATTGCTTCCAAGTGATGTTATAGACCAGCCTGGATGTTTCGTGGATGGCTTTCCTGGTTCAGGGGAGAATGGAATATGCCCTTTCTTCTGACGGTCTGTGCCAGGTCGTTATGTCAATGTTCAGGGTGTAAGGTCCCTTTGCACTACAAGGTTTGTGTGTTCTAATCTCTATTAGATCAGGATCTTATTTGTATTTATACTATTTTCCCATTTTAATGTGCCTATGCAAATAAGAAGCAATGCCACATGGTGTTATTGGCGCGTATGGGGGCCATAAGAACAATTACAATGATTCCATTGACATGATTCAATCATAAGCATTAAACTGGGGGACTCTTCCACCAAAATTCCTTGTTAAACAGCTCAAAAGAGAACATAAAAAGTGGTTAGAATCATCACTATATAAGACAACATTTAGTAAGAATTATAGCTGACCAGAGAAAAAACACAAAATATTCTAAAGAAATACGTGTCCATTTTATGTATCTTGAAACAGTTTGGGGTTGTCATACACAATGCACAGCTTTGGACTGTGATTACGATTCTACACTACTGAAGTTAAAAAGAGAAAACTAGATTAGTGATGTTTGAGAAGGGGTTAGAGAGTTAAGGAGTGAAAAAGAGCTTTGTAGGGGTGTGGGAAAGGGGAGAATACAAAATAAACATTCTGTGTACGGAAAACATAACATAAGAATAAAGGGATATTCTGAATACATGAAATACATGAAGTACGCGCGGGGGCGTAAGCCCCCCCGCGGTTCTGTAGTTTTTGGATGCCTAGGGAGGAATTTCTCACCCCTCCCCCCAAGGCCCGATTAACCAGGCGTGGCCCTGAAGACCCGCCTGGTGTAGGGGGAATCATGCTCTCCTGGACAAAGTGGTCAGCCCAGGGTCCTATGGCTAGCTGTCCTGCCCAGAGCCCCCATCATACCAGTCAAAAAGCCCACGAAATCCTGGCATGTGGAGTGTTCTGGTCCCAGCCGAGCCTCTGTGGTTTTTTGGATGCCTAGGAAGGATTTCTCACCCCCTCCCCCCAGGGCCCCGATTAACCAGGCGTGGCCCTGAAGACCCGCCTGGTGTGGGGGAATCTTGTTCCCCTGGACTAAGTGGTCAGCCCAGGGGTCCTATGGCTAGCTGTCCTGCCAGAGCCCCCCAACATACCAGGCAAACACACCAAGAAATCCTGGCATTCGGAGTGTTCTGGGCCCAGCCAAGGCTCTGTAGTTTTTGGATGCCTAGGGAGGAATTTCTCACCCCCTCCCCCCCAAAGGCACGATTTAACCAGGCGTGGCCCTGAAGACCCGCCTGGTGTAGGGGGAATCATGCTCTCCTGGACAAAGTGGTCAGCCCAGGGTCCTATGGCTAGCTGTCCTGCCCAGAGCCCCCATCATACCAGTCAAAAGCCCACGAAATCCTGGCATGTGGAGTGTTCTGGTCCCAGCCGAGCCTCTGTGGTTTTTGGATGCCTAGGAAGGATTTCTCACCCCCTCCCCCCAGGGGCCCGATTAACCAGGCGTGGCCCTGAAGACCCGCCTGGTGTGGGGGAATCTTGTTCCCCTGGACTAAGTGGTCAGCCCAGGGGTCCTATGGCTAGCTGTCCTGCCCAGAGCCCCCCAACATACCAGGCAAACACACCAAGAAATCCTGGCATTCGGAGTGTTCTGGGCCCAGCCAAGGCTCTGCAGTTTTTGGATGCCTAGGGAGGAATTTCTCCACCCCCTCCCCCCAAGGCCCGATTAACCAGGCGTGGCCCTGAAGACCCGCCTGGTGTGGGGGGAATCATGCTCTCCTGGACAAAGTGGTCAGCCCAGGGTCCTATGGCTAGCTGTCCTGCCCAGAGCCCCCATCATACCAGTCAAAAGCCCACGAAATCCTGGCATGTGGAGTGTTCTGGTCCCAGCCGAGCCTCTGTGGTTTTTGGATGCCTAGGAAGGATTTCTCACCCCCCTCCCCCCAGGGCCCGATTAACCAGGCGTGGCCCTGAAGACCCGCCTGGTGTGGGGGGAATCATGCTCTCCTGGACAAAGTGGTCAGCCCAGGGTCCTATGGCTAGCTGTCCTGCCCAGAGCCCCCCATCATACCAGTCAAAAGCCCACGAAATCCTGGCATGTGGAGTGTTCTGGTCCCCAGCCGAGCCTCTGTGGTTTTTGGATGCCTAGGAAGGATTTCTCACCCCCTCCCCCCAGGGCTCCGATTAACCAGGCGTGGCACTGAAGGACCCGCCTGGTGTGGGGGGAATCTTGTTTCCCCTGGACTAAGTGGTCAGCCCAGGGGTCCTATGGCTAGCTGTCCTGCCCAGAGCCCCAACATACCAGGCAAACACACCAAGAAATCCTGGCATTCGGAGGTGTTTCTGGGCCCAGCCAAGGCTCTGCAGTTTTTGGATATGCCTAGGGAGGAATTTCTCACCCCCTCCCCCCAAGGCCCGATCTAACCAGGCGTGGCCCTGAAGACCCGCCTGGTGTGGGGGGAATCATGCTCTCCTGGACAAAGTGGTCAGCCCAGGGTCCTATGGCTAGCTGTCCTGCCCAGAGCCCCCATCATACCAGTCAAAAGCCCACGAAATCCTGGCATGTGGAGTGTTCTGGTCCCAGCCGAGCCTCTGTGGTTTTTGGATGCCTAGGAAGGATTTCTCACCCCCTCCCCCCAGGGCCCGATTAACCAGGCGTGGCCCTGAAGACCCGCCTGGTGTGGGGGGAATCATGCTCTCCTGGACAAAGTGGTCAGCCCAGGGTCCTATGGCTAGCTGTCCTGCCCAGAGCCCCCATCATACAGTCAAAAGCCCACGAAATCCTGGCATGTGGAGTG
Source organism: Suncus etruscus (assembly GCF_024139225.1). Taxonomy (NCBI): domain Eukaryota; kingdom Metazoa; phylum Chordata; class Mammalia; order Eulipotyphla; family Soricidae; genus Suncus; species Suncus etruscus. Next base: position 17,994,695 of record NC_064858.1, read on the forward strand.
TTCTGGTCCCAGCCGAGCCCTCTGTGGTTTTTGGATGCCTAGGAAGGATTTCTCACCCCCTCCCCCCAGGGCCCGATTAACCAGGCGTGGCCCTGAAGACCCGCCTGTTGTGGGGGAATCTTGTTCCCCTGGACTAAGTGGTCAGCCCAGGGGTCCTATGGCTAGCTGTCCTGCCCAGAGCCCCCAACATACCAGGCAAACACACCAAGAAATCCTGGCATTCGGAGTGTTCTGGGCCCCAGCCAAGGCTCTGCAGTTTTTGGATGCCTAGGGAGGAATTTCTCACCCCCTCCCCCCAAGGCCCGATTAACCAGGCGTGGCCCTGAAGACCCGCCTGGTGTGGGGGGGAATCATGCTCTCCTGGACAAAGTGGTCAGCCCAGGGTCCTATGGCTAGCTGTCCTGCCCAGAGCCCCCATCATACCAGTCAAAAGCCCACGAAATCCTGGCAATGTGGAGTGTTCTGGTCCCAGCCGAGCCTCTGTGGTTTTTGGATGGCCTAGGAAGGATTTCTCACCCCCTCCCCCAGGGCACCGATTAACAAGGCGTGGCCCTGAAGACCCCGCCTGGTGTGGGGGAATCTTGTTCCCCTGGACTAAGTGGTCAGCCCAGGGGTCCTATGGCTAGCTGTCCTGCCCAGAGCCCCCCAACATACCAGGCAAACACACCAAGAAATCCTGGCATTCGGGAGTGTAGTGTTCTGGGCCCAGCCAAGGCTCTGCAGTTTTTGGATGCCTAGGGAGGAATTTCTCACCCCCTCCCCCCCAAGGCTCCGATTAACCAGGCGTGGCCCTGAAGAACCGCCTGGTGTGGGGGGAATCATGCTCTCCTGGACAAAGTGGTCAGCCCAGGGTCCTATGGCTAGCTGTCCTGCCCAGAGCCCCCATCATACCAGTCAAAAGCCCACGAAATCCTGGCATGTGGAGTGTTCTGGTCCCAGCCGAGCCTCTGTGGTTTTTGGATGCCTAGGAAGGATTTCTCACCCCCTCCCCCCAGGGCCCGATGTAACCAGGCGTGGCCCTGAAGACCCGCCTGGTGTGGGGGAATCTTGTTCCCCTGGACTAAGTGGTCAGCCCAGGGGTCCTATGGCTAGCTGTCCTGCCCAGAGCCCCCAACATACCAGGCAAACACACCAAGAAATCCTGGGCATTCGGAGTGTTCTGGGCCCAGCCAAGGCTCTGTAGTTTTTGGATGCCTAGGGAGGAATTTCTCACCCCCTCCCCCCAAGGCCCGATTAACCAGGCGTGGCCCTGAAGACCCGCCTGGTGTAGGGGGAATCATGCTCTCCTGGACAAAGTGGTCAGCCCAGGGTCCTATGGCTAGCTGTCCTGCCCAGAGCCCCCATCATACCAGTCAAAAGCCCACGAAATCCTGGCATGTGGAGTGTTCTGGTCCCAGCCGAGCCTCTGTGGTTTTTGGATGCCTAGGAAGGATTTCTCACCCCCTCCCCCCCAGGGGCCCGATTAACCAGGCGTGGCCCTGAAGACCCGCCTGGTGTGGGGGAATCTTGTTCCCCTGGACCTAAGTGGTCAGCCCAGGGGTCCTATGGCTAGCTGTCCTGCCCAGAGCCCCCAACATACCAGGCAAACACACCAAGAAATCCTGGCATTTGGGTGTGTTCTGGGCCCAGCCAAGGCTCTGCAGTTTTTGGATGCCTAGGGAGGAATTTCTCACCCCCTCCCCCCAAGGCCCGATTAACCAGGCGTGGCCCTGAAGACCCGCCTGGTGTGGGGGGAATCATGCTCTCCTGGACAAAGTGGTCAGCCCAGGGTCCTATGGCTAGCTGTCCTGCCCAGAGCCCCCATCATACCAGTCAAAAGCCCACGAAATCCTGGCATGTGGAGTGTTCTGGTCCCAGCCGAGCCTCTGTGGTTTTTGGATGCCTAGGAAGGATTTCTCACCCCCTCCCCCCCAGGGCCCGATTAACCAGGCGTGGCCCTGAAGACCCCGCTCTGGTGTGGGGGGAATCATGCTCTCCTGGACAAAGTGGTCAGCCCAGGGTCCTATGGCTAGCTGTTCCTGCCCAGAGCCCCCATCATACCAGTCAAAAGCCCACGAAATCCTGGCAATGTGGAGTGTTCTTGGTCCCAGCCGAGCCTCTGTGGTTTTTGGATGCCTAGGAAGGATTTCTCACCCCCTCCCCCCAGGGCCCGATTAACCAGGCGTGGCCCTGAAGACCCGCCTGGTGTGGGGGAATCTTGTTCCCCTGGACTAAGTGGTCAGCCCAGGGGTCCTATGGCTAGCTGTCCTGCCCAGAGCCCCCAACATACCAGGCAAACACACCAAGAAATCCTGGCATTCGGAGTGTTCTGGGCCCAGCCAAGGACTCTGCAGTTTTTGGATGCCTAGGGAGGAATTTCTCACCCCCTCCCCCCAAGGCCCGGATTAACCAGGCGTGGCCCCTGAAGACCCGCGATGGTGTGGGGGGAATCATGCTCTCCTGGACAAAGTGGTCAGCCCAGGGTCCTATGGCTAGCTGTCCTGCCCAGAGCCCCCATCATACCAGTCAAAAGCCCACGAAATCCTGGCATGTGGAGTGTTCTGGTCCCAGCCGGTGCCTCTGTGGTTATTTGGATGCTAGGAAGGATTTCTCACCCCCTCCCCCCAGGGCCCGATTAACCAGGCGTGGCCCTGAAAGACCCGCCTGGTGTGGGGGGAATCATGCTCTCCTGGACAAAGTGGTCAGCCCAGGGTCCTATGGCTAGCTGTCCTGCCCAGAGCCCCCATCATACCAGTCAAAAGCCCACGAAATCCTGGCATGTGGAGTGTTCTGGTCCCAGCCGAGCCTCTGTGGTTTTTGGATGCTAGGAAGGATTTCTCACCCCCTCCCCCCAGGGGCCCGATTAACCAGGCGTGGCCCTGAAGACCCGCCTGGTGTGGGGGAATCTTGTTCCCCCTGGACTAAGTGGTCAGCCCAGGGGTCCTATGGCTAGCTGTCCTGCCCAGAGCCCCCAACATACCAGGCAACACACAAGAAATCCTGGCATTCGGAGGTTCTGGGCCCAGCCAAGGCTCTGCAGGTTTTTGGATGCCTAGGGAGGAATTTCTCACCCCCTCCCCCCAAGGCCCCCGAATTTAACCAGGCGTGGCCCTGAAGACCCGCCTGGTGTGGGGGGGAATCATGCTCTCCTGGACCAAAGTGGTAGCCCAGGGTTCCTATGGCTAGCTGTCCTGCCCAGAGCCCCCATCATACCAGTCAAAAGCCCACGAAAATCCTGGCATGTGGAGTGTTCTGGTCCCAGCCGAGCCTCTGTGGTTTTTGGATGCCTAGGAAGGATTTCTCACCCCCTCCCCCCAGGGCTCCGATTAACCAGGCGTGGCCCCTGAAGACCCGCCTGGTGTGGGGGAATCTTGTTCCCCTGGACTAAGTGGTCAGCCCAGGGGTCCTATGGCTAGCTGTCTGCCCAGAGCCCCAACATACCAGGCAAACACACCAAGAAATCCTGGCATTCGGAGTGTTCTGGGCCCAGCCAAGGCTCTGCAGTTTTTGGATGCCTAGGGAGGAATTTCTCACCCCCTCCCCCCAAGGCAGCGATTAACCAGGCGTGGCCCTGAAGACCCGCCTGGTGTGGGGGGAATCATGCTCTCCTGGACAAAGTGGTCAGCCCAGGGTCCTATGGCTAGCTGTCCTGCCCAGAGCCCCCATCATACCAGTCAAAAGCCCACGAAATCCTGGCATGTGGAGTGTTCTGGTCCCAGCCGAGCCTCTGTGGTTTTTGGATGCCTAGGAAGGATTTCTCACCCCCTCCCCCCCAGGGCCCCGATTAACCAGGCGTGGCCCTGAAGACCCGCCTGGTGTGGGGGAATCTTGTTCCCCTGGACTAAGTGGTCAGCCCAGGGGTCCTATGGCTAGCTGTCCTGCCCAGAGCCCCCAACATACCAGGCAAAAACACCAAGAAATCCTGGCATTCGGAGTGTTCTGGGCCCCAGCCAAGGCTCTGTAGTTTTTGGATGCCTAGGGAGGAATTTCTCACCCCCCTCCCCCCCAAGGCCCGATTAACCAGGCGTGGCCCCTGAAGACCCGCCTGGTGTGGGGGGAATCATGCTCTCCTGGACAAAGTGGTCAGCCCAGGGTCCTATGGCTAGCTGTCCTGCCCAGAGCCCCCCATCATACCAGTCAAAAGCCCACGAAATCCTGGCAATGTGGAGTGTTCTGGTCCCAGCCGAGCCTCTGTGGTTTTTGGATGCCTAGGAAGGATTTCTCACCCCCTCCCCCCAGGGCCCGATTAACCAGGCGTGGCCCTGAAGACCCGCCTGGTGTGGGGGAATCTTGTTCCCCTGGACTAAGTGGTCAGCCCAGGGGTCCTATGGCTAGCTGTCAATGCCCAAGAGCCCCCAACAGACAGGCAAACACACCAAGAAATCCTGGCATTCGGAGTGTTCTGGGCCCAGCCAAGGCTCTGCAGTTTTTGGATGCCTAGGGAGGAATTTCTCACCCCCTCCCCCCCAAGGCCCGATTAACCAGGCGTGGCCTCTGAAGACCCGCCTGGTGTGGGGGGAATCATGCTCTCCTGGACAAAGTGGTCAGCCCAGGGTCCTATGGCTAGCTGTCCCTGCCCAGAGCCCCCATCATACCAGTCAAAAGCCCACGAAATCCTGGCATGTGGAGTGTTCTGGTCCCAGCCGAGCCTCTGTGGTTTTTGGATGCCTAGGAAGGATTTCTCACCCCCTCCCCCCAGGGCCCGATTAACCAGGCGTGGCCCTGAAGACCCGCCTGGTGTGGGGGAATCATGCTCTCCTGGACAAAGTGGTCAGCCCAGGGTCCTATGGCTAGCTGTCCTGCCCAGAGCCCCCATCATACCAGTCAAAAGCCCACGAAATCCTGGCATGTGGAGTGTTCTGGTCCCAGCCGAGCCTCTGTGGTTTTTGGATGCCTAGGAAGGATTTCTCACCCCCTCCCCCCAGGCACCGATTAACCAGGCGTGGCCCATGAAGACCCGCCTGGTGTGGGGGAATCTTGTTCCCCTGGACTAAGTGGTCAGCCCAGGGGTCCTATGGCTAGCTGTCCTGCCCAGAGCCCCCAACATACCAGGCAAACACACCAAGAAATCCTGGCATTCGGAGTGTTCTGGGCCCAGCCAAGGCTCTGCCGTTTTTGGATGCCTAGGGAGGAATTTCTCACCCCCTCCCCCCAAGGCCCGATTAACCAGGCGTGGCCCTGAAGACCCGCCCTGGTGTGGGGGGGAATCATGCTCTCCTGGACAAAGTGGTCAGCCCAGGGTCCTATGGCTAGCTGTCCTGCCCAGAGCCCCCATCATACCAGTCAAAAGCCCACGAAATCCTGGCATGTGGAGTGTTCTGGTCCCAGCCGAGCCTCTGTGGTTTTTGGATGCCTAGAGAAGGATTTCTCACCCCCTCCCCCCAGGGCTCCGATTAACCAGGCGTGGCCCTGAACGACCCGCCTGGTGTGGGGGAATCTTGTTTCCCCTGGTCTAAGTGGTCAGCCCATGGGTCCTATGGCTAGCTGTCCTGCCCAGAGCCCCCAACATACCAGGCAAACACACCAAGAAATCCTGGCATTCGGAGTGTTCTGGGCCCCAGCCAAGGCTCTGCCAGTTTTTGGATGCCTAGGGAGGAATTTCTCACCCCCTCCCCCCAAGGCCACCCGATTAACCAGGCGTGGCCCCTGAAGACCCGGCCTGGTGTGGGGGGAATCATGCTCTCCTGGACAAAGTGGTCAGCCAGGGTCCTATGGCTAGCTGTCCCTGCCCAGAGCCCCCCATCATACCAGTCAAAAGCCCACGAAATCCTGGCATGTGGTAGTGTTCTGGTCCCAGCCGAGCCTCTGTGGTTTTTGGATGCCTAGGAAGGATTTCTCACCCCCCTCCCCCCAGGGGCCGATTAACCCAGGCGTGGCGCCCTGAAGACCCGCCTGGTGTGGGGGGAATCTTGTTCCCCCTGGACTAAGTGGTCAGCCCAGGGGTCCTATGGCTAGCTGTCCTGCCCAGAGCCCCCCCAACATACCAGGCAAACACACCAAGAAATCCTGGCATTCGGAGTGTTCTGGGCCCAGCCAAGGGCTCTCTGTAGTTTTTGGATGCCTAGGAGGAATTTCTCACCCCCTCCCCCCAAGGCTACGATTAACCAGGCGTGGCCCCTGAAGACCCGCCTGGTGTGGGGGGAATCATGCTCTCCTGGACAAAGTGGTCAGCCCAGGGTCCTATGGCTAGCTGTCCTGCCCAGAGCCCCCATCATACCAGTCAAAAGCCCACGAAATCCTGGCATGTGGAGTGTTCTGGTCCCAGCCGAGCCTCTGTGGTTTTTGGATGCCATTGGAAGGAGTACTCACCCCCCTCCCCCCCAGGGCGCCCGATTAACCAGGCGTGGCCCCTGAAGACCCGCCTGGTGTGGGGGAATCTTGTTCCCCTGGACTAAGTGGTCAGCCCAGGGGTCCTATGGCTAGCTGTCCTGCCCAGAGCCCCAACATACCAGGCAAAACACACCAAGAAATCCTGGCATTCGGAGTGTTCTGGGCCCAGCCAAGGCTCTGCAGTTTTTGGATGCCTAGGGAGGAATTTCTCACCCCCTCCCCCCAAGGCCCGATTAACCAGGCGTGGCCCTGAAGACCCGCCTGGTGTGGGGGGGAATCATGCTCTCCTGGACAAAGTGGTCAGCCCAGGGTCCTATGGCTAGCTGTCCTGCCCAGAGCCCCCATCATACCAGTCAAAAGCCCACGAAATCCTGGCATTGTGGAGTGTTCTGGTCCCAGCCGAGCCTCTGTGGTTTTTGGATGCCTAGGAAGGATTTCTCACCCCCCCCCCCCCCAGGGCCCCGATTAACCAGGCGTGGCCCTGAAGACCCGCCTGGTTTGTGGGGGAATCTTGTTCCCCTGGACTAATGTGGTCAGCCCAGGGGTCCTATGGCTAGCTGTCCTGCCAGAGCCCCCAACATACCAGGCAAACACACCAAGAAATCCTGGCAATTCGGAGTGTTTCTGGGCCCAGCCAAGGCTCTGCAGGTTTTTGGATGCCTAGGGAGGAATTTCTCACCCCCTCCCCCCAAGGCCCGATTAACCAGGCGTGGCCCTGAAGACCCGCTGGGTGTGGGGGGAATCATGCTCTCCTGGACAAAGTGGTCAGCCCAGGGTCCTATGGCTAGCTGTCCCTGCCCAGAGCCCCCATCATACCAGTCAAAAGCCCACGAAATCCTGGCATGTGGAGTGTTCTGGTCCCAGCCGAGCCTCTGTGGTTTTTGGATGCCTAGGAAGGATTTCTCACCCCCTCCCCCCAGGGTTCCGATTAACCAGGCGTGGCCCTGAAGACCCGCCTGGTGTGGGGGAATCTTGTTCCCCTGGACTAAGTGGTCAGCCCAGGGGTCCTATGGCTAGCTGTCCTGCCCAGAGCCCCCAACATACCCAGGCAAACACACCAAGAAATCCTGGCATTCGGAGTGTTCTGGGCCCAGCCAAGGCTCTGCAGTTTTTGGATGCCTAGGGAGGAATTTCTCACCCCCTCCCCCCAAGGCCCGATTAACCAGGCGTGGCCCTGAAGACCCGCCTGGTGTGGGGGGAATCATGCTCTCCTGGACAAAGTGGTCAGCCCAGGGTCCTATGGCTAGCTGTCCTGCCCAGAGCCCCCCATCATACCAGTCTCAAGCCCACGAAATCCTGGCATGTGGAGTGTTCTGGTCCCAGCCGAGCCTCTGTGGTTTTTTGGATGCCTAGGAAGGATTTCTCACCCCCTCCCCCCAGGGCCCCGATTAAACAGGCGTGGCCCTGAAGACCCGCCTGGTGTGGGGGAATCTTGTTCCCCTGGACTAAGTGGTCAGCCCAGGGGTCCTATGGCTAGCTGTCCTGCCCAGAGCCCCCAACATACCAGGCAAACACACCAAGAAATCCTGGCATTCGGAGTGTTCTGGGCCCAGCCCAAGGCTCTGCAGTTTTTGGATGCCTAGGGAGGAATTTCTCACCCCCTCCCCCCACGGCCCGATTAACCCAGGCGTGGCCCTGAAGACCCGCCCTGGTGTGGGGGGAATCATGCTCTCCTGGACAAAGTGGTCAGCCCAGGGTCCTATGGCTAGCTGTCCTGCCCAGAGCCCCCATCATACCAGTCAAAAGCCCACGAAATCCTGGCATGTGGAGTGTTTCTGGTCCCAGCCGAGCCTCTGTGGTTTTTGGATGCCTAGGAAGGATTTCTCACCCCCCTCCCCCCCCGGGCCCCGATTAACCAGGCGTGGCCCTGAAGACCCGCCTGGTGTGGGGGAATCTTGTTCCCCTGGACTAAGTGGTCAGCCCAGGGGTCCTATGGCTAGCTGTCCTGCCCAGAGCCCCCAACATACCAGGCAAACACACCAAGAAATCCTGGCATTCGGAGTGTTCTGGGCCCAGCCAAGGCTCTGCAGTTTTTTGGATGCCTAGGGGAGGAATTTCTCACCCCCCTCCCCCCAAGGCACCGATTAACCAGGCGTGGCCCTGAAGACCCGCCTGAGTGTGGGGGAGGGAATCATGCTCTCCTGGACAAAAGTGGTCAGCCAGGGGTCCCTATCGGCTAGCTGTCCTGCCCAGAGCCCCCCATCATACCAGTCAAAAGCCCACGAAATCCTGGCATGTGGAGTGTTCTGGTCCCAGCCGAGCCTCTGTGGTTTTTGGATGCCTAGGAAGGATTTCTCACCCCCTCCCCCCAGGGCCCGATTAACCAGGCGTGGCCCTGAAGACCCGCCTGGTGTGGGGGAATCTTGTTCCCCTGGACTAAGTGGTCAGCCCAGGGGTCCTATGGCTATCTGTCCTGCCCAGAGCCCCCAACATACCAGGCAAACACACCAAGAAATCCTGGCATTCGGAGTGTTCTGGGCCCAGCCAAGGCTCTCGAAGTTGGTATTTTTATCCACTTTGAGTAGACAAGGAAGACAAACCAAAGCCAAAGTATACGGCAGAGCTAGAATATAAATTTTTGTTGGTTCAGAGTTCACAAGTTTAACATGGAACCTAAATGTCCACAAAAATTTAAGAATAAACCAACCTGAATAAATAAACTAAAGGATTATCTACTCAATAAAACAATGATGCGTATGACATTCAATTCAATAAAATGAATTAATCTCAATGGTATACGGTAAGAGAAAAAAGATTTTAAATGCTATCTTGAATCTTTTTGTCACTACTATTAAGGAGGTCCTGCATGGGGTTGTCAGGGACCACCAAGATCACACCCATGTGAACACTGAAGTCACAGAGACTGAATCAAGGGCCTCACACAAGTGCAAGCCGTATGTTTTACTACTTGAGCCGTATATCAAGATCCATAACTATATGCTTTTGCAAAATTTATACATGTGGACACTTTTCTTATAATTTTTTTTTTGGGTCACACCCGGCAGCACTCAGGGGTCACTCCTGGCTCCATGCTCAGAAATCGCTCCTGGCAGGCTCGGGGAACCATATGGGATGCCAGGATTTGAACCACCATACTTCTACATGCAAGACAAATGCCCTACTCCATACAATCTTTCCAGCCCCAACAAGTGTACACTTTTAAAAAGATGTATTATACTCTATACTTTTTATTATAATAATGTAATAATATAATAATACTAATAATAAGGATAAATCCACTAAAGTGGATTACATATCTATCACAGTAATATTTTAGGTACATATTGACATTGAATCAGGGGAATTCCCACCACCAAAGTTGTCCACCCCCCAAGTCCACCCCCATTCCCAGCATGCATCCCCATATCCCCTCTCTTACCCCCCAGGCTGCTAGTATAAGTGGTCCCCTCTGTGTCTAGCTTATAGATTGGGTATCGATTCTGTTGTCATTGGCTTTGGCTTTGGATTTGGTGTTTAAGTTCCCAATCATTTTTTTATTACTACTTAGTGATCTTACAACTGTTTGGTTTTATACTTTTTTATAACCCAACTTAAATAAAGAGGAAAAAAAGAACAAAATAAATGCTATCATTTTCACATTCAGAAGAAATAGAGCAAATATATAAAAGAAAACAGAATAAAGCTTTAAAGGGGGAGGGCTCAAAGACTAAATTTACTTGAGAGAGAAACTGTGCTGAAAAAATCTACACCAAAAGATCAAAGATGTAAAATGAACTGAGAATCTGAAAGGTATACAATCAATGCTTATATACTTTCACAAACATAATAATTACCTAAAGAATTTATTAATAGGAAAGTTTCAGGAGGATTCCAATTAGTCTAATTGAGCAGGACTGAAATGGGCCCAGAAATATGCATTTTACACAAAGCACTTCTGGAAATATATATTAAAATACAAGAATTAGAAATAAAAAGAGATTTTTTAAACATACACAGGTATTAGTACAAAGCTTACATCTGAGATCTTTCAGCAACTTAAGTTGAGTTTAGGTAAGATGACTGAATGGTTAGTTTCTAGACTATTAGACAAAAGTCATACAATTTGCAGATGCATGAATAGTATTAAACTGAGTGAATATAGTAAAGGAATAACAAATGGGTTAAAGCAACAGCATCTGTGAACAGATCTACAGAACTGAGTTTACCTGGACACAGTAGGACAACAGTGGAAGGAAAGGAATACTGAAGCCTCATCCCTCCATTCTTCCTAGGTAACTTGACCTTACCTGCAAGACCCCACCCATTTCCTGGGTGGGGTCTTGGAAAGAGTAGATAAGACTTTGTCCAGAGGGGATTAGACGCTTTTGGTCTTTTGCCAGCATGGAGGTCATAGGGAAGATGGCTGACAGGAGTTAAGATGCAGGGCTAGCTAAGAATGGCTGAATGCTTAAAAGGTTATGATATAGGCCACATATGTGGTAGATAGGGCATGATCAAAGTTGATGCTTCCTGAAGTCTGCCTGTGAGTGAGTTCAATACCTGTCGCTTTCCTGGACCCCAGACCCTCCGGTTGATGGGGGATGAAGCCACGTGGCCATGGCCTAAGAATAAAGGCCTCCATCCTTCTCTATCCAAAGGGTGAAATGCAACATCATGCTAGTGGAGGGTTGTGGTATGGAGTTCAAATATTATATGCAAGAAACCTATTATGACAGTACTGTGACAGTATTGGCAGTGACTAAAAAATTTTCAAAGATGGTTACAATAGCATTAACATTTAGGGCATTGATATACAAAGTTACTGCAACCCACTACCACCAATGTGCCCATGACCTTCCACCAGAGTTGCCATGTCACCAACTACCCTTCTACCAGGCTTTTTCTTATCAGTGAAATAGATACCTAACTACTCAATTCCCTGGTGTGTTCTCTGTGTGATTACTAGCATAAATTGCAGAGAAAGTTTTCCCTCCTTGGAAACACATCACCATACTTTCAACCTCAACGAAACCTTCCTTTTTATCTTCTTCTCTCCAGGAAAAGCTTTCTATTGATGTGTTTAGTTTTAATTTGTATATAAATGTAAAGAGTCTGTACCACATAGTTGATCTAGTTGATTGTAATACAATTGTTTCCAATGGTAAGTGGGAGAAAAATTATTTTAAAAAAAGAAGAAAAGATGACAGCAACAAGAAAATTTGTAAAATATATTATATTTCATTCACAATGAGGTCATTAAGTCATTGATCAAGTAGCTCTTGTTGCTACTTGATCATTATATTACTTCTGCTGTTTCTGAACATTAGGTAGCTTCAAATACACATCGGTGTCTAAATTGATTTGTTCCTATAGGGATAATAGTATTGCAAAAATTGGAATTGTTGTGAAAACTGAATTCTGCATGGTCCAGGAATTCCAAGAATTATTGCTGATACTGCGGCTTTTGTGGGGCATATTTTTGGCTGCCAAGCTTTTGAAAGTACAACGCAGGGGAGAAGATGCCCACACTCACTCCAAAAGTAATTCTGGTGATGTCAGCCCAAATGCCAGCATATCTAGAGTTTGGTCAGATTGGGGTCTCTACAGTCCTAGAGGAGTGGTGAAGCAGGGCCATTGGATGTGAAGCAGCAGATTGTGGGTGAGGGGTGCTGTAGGTGTGGCTTCAGGGTAGGGGCTTGGCCCACCTTCTCTTCCCAAGATTGCCAGTTTTTAGTAGTTTAGCCTGTGGACCCATGACTTTTCATGGCTTGGTTTCCATCTCTTTCAAGGAGCTGGCCCAAATGACGACATGATGACTTTGTTCTTGGGACTGGCTTAGGCCTTCGTTAGTAGTACCAGTGGGGCATCAGGAGGATGTAAGCACTCCTGTTGATATGTTTAGACTTAAAGGGGAAACTTCACATCCTCACCGGCCTGACTTCTGCAGTCTTTCTACGGCGGGCTTTGCAGCGGTATTGCCCTCTGCTGAAAACTCTCAGAATGCACCTTGTTGCATCATTGGGCTTCTGCTCCTCGAGTCCTCAAAAGCTCAAATGATTAAATAAATGGAACACGATTAGGTTTCTTTATCGTTTGAGAAGACAATTACTGGCACCTCTTCAAGTTTCCTTTACATCTCCTGTTTCTGGAAGTTATCAAGAATTTCTAACAACCATATATATGCACACAGTCCCACCAAGTTTTTTGGAGGGGTTGTGTGTTTTTTTGGGAGGGGGGGTGTCACAATCAGCAGTACTCAGATTATTCCCGGACCTGCGCTCAGTAATCATTCCGGTAGTGTTTGGGGGAATCATATGAGATGCCAGGGAATTGAAACGGAGTCAGCTGTAGCTCTTGCTCAGCCCCCCCCCACCCTTTTTTTAGGTGATTTTTATTTTTTAGGTTTTGAAGTAGAGTTTAAGTCCACCTTTAATGCTTATTTTATTTTTTACGTTTTATTTTGTGGTTTAATGAAATGTCCCTGTATCATGAGAATACAAGGAATAATGGACTATTTCCTCTTCACATAATATTTTAGAAAAATGCATGTTTGTGGTCAAATCCAAGTTGTTTGATGTGATGAGGCTGAGGTTATTAAACTCCCTTCACTTCACCTTCTCAGTTCACTCAGCTCCCAACCTTTTCCCACACAAGATTGTCAAGCTGGTGACTTTCCACTAAGAAGTTGAACCCTTGACAGGGTATGCAGTGAGAATATCCCCTGGATGCTGTGAGTGGACCCAGGGCCCTTTACACTGGAATCTCTCCTATTGCTGAGGCATCTCCTAGCCAATGGAGCTTGTTTTTTGTTTTTTGACGGTCAGGGGTTACTCCTGGCTATGCTCCTGCCTTGGTGGGACAATATGGGACGCCAGGGAATCAAACCACGGACAATCCTAGGCTAGCGCTTGCAAGGCAAATGCCTTACCTCTAGTGCCACGGCTCTGGCCCCAACTAATGGAGCTTTTTAAGTGTCCATGCAGCATCACTGGCATGGGACTACCATTTCCTTGCTACCAGAAGGGGCTCTGAAGGAAGAGCAAGATCCAGTCAGGCAAAGCTGCCCTGGCTAAAGAACACATGTGCTCCAAACCAACTGACTGCCCTGGGAGCAGGACAGGCCTTTGCCTAGAAAAAAACCAACCTTGGAAGCCTGCTGAGCCCAGCTCTTGCTGTGGATGCTGCCCCCAGGAGCTTCTACCTGCTTAAGAAGTTAGTGGTCTCATAGACAACTTCCCTGCAGTTTGACTCTAGAATATTTCAGGCATTGACACTGGCAACTAGGGTCTTCGAGGACAACTAAGTTGTAGCTCCCAGTAGTAGGCCTAGGGTCAGCTTGGAGCCCTGCAGTATTGCAGGCAGATGGTTTTGCAAAAATTCAATGTCCTCCATATTTCCAATAGACTCAATCTTGAGGTGGACAGTGCCAGTACTTGAGAAACCTAAACTCTTTTTCTTAACTCGAGTAACCTGCCTCAGCTGTAGGAGGGCAGGGTAATGTTTTAGCAGCCCCTCAAGGCTGGTGATCTGGGGTCAACAAAGCATGCTATGGGCAAACAAAGCTACCCACATACCATGCTTTTGTTTACTTATATTCTTCTCTGCCCCCATTCGGTAATCGATCTTTTAGATCTACCTCAGATCTGTGAGATTATGCCCACAGCAAAGCCAGTCTTCACTTGGACAAATAACAAACTCATCTAAAATGCACCCCAAAAATTCTTTTGTCAAAGGGTCCTTACTCACCTCCTTCTCTGCTGGGTTTCCCCATGTTGCCACAATTCTTATTTCTCATTCAATTATCACTCAAGACAATTCCTTCCATCATTGCCTCTTCAACATTTCCCAAAGTGAGTGATAAAGCTCTCTCTGGAAAGGACGCAAAGATCTCAGGAACCAGTCATGGCCTTGGGTGCAATTGGGGGTGCCTTTCGTTCAGCAATATTCAGAGCACTAAAATTTCCCTGGTGTACGGTATGTCCTCTTTAGAGCAAATATGCCATGTGAAGTTTATGAAGGCTTAATCGCATACAAATGTTCATTTGATTCCTTTCCTTGTTAAAAATCTTTATTTTCTTTCAGGTTGTTTGGGCAATGACTTTCAAAGTTGGCTGCGCAGTGCAATTTTGTGCTAAAGTTGAAAGCATTACTGATGCAGCACATTTTATATGCAACTATGGACCAGCGTAAGCTGCATAAGTCAATCTTCTTTCTAAATATTTCAAAAAAGTCTATTTTGGAAATACCTTTTTTCTTAATTTCTCTATCACATAAGAATCTGATACATTTTTCTTTTTCCATAGGGTGGTTTATTTATAAACACAAATAACTACGAGTAAAATGTCTATAGGAACATTGATTAGATAGTACCACAAGATGGAAGGATTAATGCTACTTGACGGATCAAAGTATGATTTTTTTAAATATCAAAAAAAATAACTTAAACACAATTATAAAATTTCCTTTACAATTACATCCTCTACCTTCCAATGGACTTTTCTTATGCATACAAAGTCATAGGTTCTCATTCCACTTAATTCCAACTCGAGATACTCCTCTCCAGTATTCCTGACATTTTTTTTTTTTGTCTGAAAAATATTTAATTTCCTAGTCGAAGTGACTTCAAGCTCTGAGGTTCAGGACACTAAGCAGCTTCCCATGGCCAGGATTGCTTTGCCAATTTTACCTTCTGAGCTGCTCCCTGTCTCTCTGATCTGCAATATCTAAAGTAGGAACACAAGTCTCCTCCTCTTAAGTTCTCCTGGGCCCAGCTTAAACATTTTAGTCCACATTAGCACTATCTGCATCTCTATAAGAAAAACAGATATTTGTGTATCACACTTCAATTGCTACAGATAGCACAAAAGCTTGTTCTTCACTGTTTTGAATTTATTGATTAAATGATCTACCTAAAATGAGATTTAAGAGAAGCTCATGATTGATCACAACTAAATTATTTTGGGGTGGGATCCACACTCCTGATACTCATGACTTACTCCTGATTCAGCAGTCAGGGATGACTCCTGAAAGGTTCTAGAGAACTGTTAAAGGTACTGGGAACTGAACCAGTGTTGAATAACAGCCCTGGATGGGGCTGGGATGGTGATGGAGAGTGAGAGATCTTTCTCCCTCCAGCCTAGGCCACGTGTCTGCAACTCCCTTTAGCCAGTGGGTCTGCAGGTTCAGGGATAGAGGTGGGAGAAAACTCACAGGCAGTCAGGTTTCAAGAGACCATCAGCTTTATTCAAGGCCCTAGCCACCTAGGCTAAATCATTTAAGCAGCCTATACCACTGCCCTGTCAATCCAACCTCTTTCAGCCATCTCCTCTCCTCCGGCTCCTCCCATGCTGAATCTCTATCCATCTCTCCGCCAAATTCTCTCCCTGCCCCTCAGATAATCCTCTTGATACCTCCCAAAGATCCCCTCCCGGAAATGGGAAGGTCTTACTAGCAGGTAAGGTTACAAAGGAAGAATGGGGGGACTGGTGGTAAACATCTGCCCCTTTCTTAAAACAAAAAAAAGCAAAAGAGCATATCCTTCTGTTTTCCTGGCTTCCTACTTTTAGCCAAAGGCGGGGAACCCTTAATATTCCCATAGCAACAAAGTTTGAAGTGAAAATTAACCATACAGTCCTTTCCATAAACATAACTTTTCTGCAAAATATACCTGTAACATAAAATTTTCTTAGGCTTATTTACCAAGCACTACCCTGAAACTTCCCTTGTTCCTATTCTTCTAATGCTATTTAACCAAGCATTTTTTCCTGGAACTTTGCTCCTATTAACCTTTCCCTAAACACAAGTACGAGAACATTTATACAGAAAATACATTTTGAAAACAGACTAATACATCAAAATATGGCCGAAACATGTTAAGATGACAGGGCAGTGGAATAGGCTGCTTAAATGGTTAGCCTAGGTGGCTAGGTCCCCTGAATAAAACTGATGTCTCCTGAAACATGTGACTGTCTGTGAGTTTTCTCCCCGCCTCTATCCTGAACAGCTATCCTGAACCCTCAGACAGACCCGTCGGCTAGAGAAAGTTGTGGACGCATGGTCCGAACTGGAGGAAAAGGCCTCAACCTCCATCTCACCATCCCATCACCATCCAGCCCCATCCAGGGCTGTTATTCAACAAACCAGGATTGGCCATGAGCAAGGCAAAAAAACCTACTGTACCATCACTCAATCCCCCAATTTGGGAACTTTTAAAACAAATCTGAAAAATATTTCATAGGTTTTACTAGAATGCTGAAGAATCCCATAATACCAAGAGTCCAGAAAATTTCCAAAACCATAACTCCTACTCACATTTCCTAGGCAGAAAGTGTGGGTTCAATCCCAGGCACCAATAATATTTCCCTGAGCACTGAACTTGAGTTCAGCATCACTGAGTATAGCTATCAAATAAAAAAAAAAACAGCTCCAAAAGTTGACTGCTATTAAATAAATGTTTATTCCATAATACTAAAGTTATTTATCGGATTTTCATATTTGGTTATTACTTCACTTTTTAGTTTGTGACATTATTTATACTTTATGCTGAAGTCCCATAAAGTAAAATGGAGATCATGAGAGTGTCATTCCTTATAGAGTTAACTGTAAAAATCAACTATTTCATTCAAGAATGCTTACAAATAGTTCTTTGCCTATTTATCCTTTATATGAAAATAAATTGCATACTTGCAATTTTTCCTGTCATGTTGAGTTTTTAAAGGTGGGGAGCAGGCTATTACCCCTTTATCAAATGGCTCCAATAGAACAAAGTATTGTGACTTGTTGGATTCAGGAGAGCAATTAGGGTTATGATAGCTTTTATAGGATAGATGTTTTTTTGGATATAAGTAATTATAGGGTCAGACACAAGAGGGAGCCTTTAGTTCAAAACACTGGCTTATGACTTTGATGTGGCAAATATTGTGATTTTGGAAGTTACTTAATTATCTTAGGAACTTTAGTTTCCTTGTACTATATCTAAGAAATAAAGTAATTTCCTTCCTGAGTTGTCAGAATTAAATAACTACAGAGTGTTCACAGGACAGGAAAAAACCCTGCAAAAATTAGCCTTTATTTCTCCTTCCTTCTCTCTGTTTCTTACCAATACTCTAAATCTGTGAACAACATTCTATTACTCTCCTGAATTTAGGTGAAGGATTAAAAGAAAATTCAAACTAAAGAGAATTATCTCTCCTAATGAACAACTTTTCTACCTTTATAGAGGAAATTTCTCAGCCACAGCCAATATAAGAAAGGACCCTGCTTGTAGTGATTGCGACAAAAATGACATATGTTTGGACTATCTCTGTGGTAAAGTAAACATGAATGAGTCAATGTGATTCAAACTAAACTAAATCCTTGATCTCTATAGAACTAAGAATGCAAACGTTTGTTTTGTACTAAAAGCTATTTTCAGGAAAATTGGCATCAAACAGTCATCAAAACAAATGGCCTATGGTTCCAGGAATATGTATGCTTAAGCAAAAATTTTCAAAAGCAATACAGATCCTTTTTATTTACTTCTAATTCGTACAACCCCAAAAAATGACATCTTGGGAAACTATAGATGTAAGGTTTGCTAATTTCTGCAAAATAAAAATACAAAGTTCAACAAAAAGAAAATTCCAAATTCTGTAATGCCATCCCCTCCTGCCCAAGGTCGGTAGGTAGTACTGTCCTAGCTAGATACCACCCAGCAAATAAAGAATCCACCCTAACTGGATCTTCATTTGCAGAATTAGTGAAAACTAAGTTGCAGTACGGCAAATTTTCTATTAGCAAGATAGCTCCATGTAATAGTAACAGTGGTTAATGATAGAAAAATAAAAAAGATGAGTATATTGATGGCTATTATATTAAGTTTGCTTAGTTTGGGGGCCATACCCAGTGATATCAGGGATCACTGGCATCAAGGATCACTCTCCTGAAAGTGCTTGGGGAAAATATGCGGTCATGGGGTAGAACCCAGATTGGCTGCATGCAAGCCAATTGCCCTACACACTAGACTGCCACTCTAGTCCTGAGATAGTTATTTTAAACCATTTATAGCGTTAGCAAAATTGCCACTGGATAATGATATCTTTCCCCACAGAACTCTAAATGGGTAGGAATTGACTATTTAAATTAACTTTTATATTTCAAAGTACCTAGACAAATAAAAAATTACTTCCCTACAAAATATCTAAATAGGGGTGCTCGCTTCAGCAGCACATATACTAAAATTGGAACAATACAGAGAAGATTAGCATGACCCTACCACAAGGATGACAGGCACATTCATGAAGCATTCCATATTTAAAAAAAAAACTCTGAATAGGGCAGAGGAGAATACACAACAAAGTACTTACGTCATATACAGCTGTCCTGGGGTTCAATCCCTGGCACCCTTTAATATATGGTCTCCAAAGCCCTGCCAAAAGTGATGCCTGAACAGAGCAGGAGTATGTACTAGAACATGGTTAGGTTCAGCCTAAAACACACACATACTCAAACACACACAGGAATCTAGACAAACAGTGTCACCTTTATACCACCATTACTACCAAGAAGAAAATTATTGGAGTTCTAAACTTTGACCTTGGTGATCTAGCCTGGAGATGGTCTCTAATCTAATCCTGTAGGATAATATCCAAAAACAAAGATGAAGGTCCAGTAATGAATAAAACTAAACTGTTAAGAACAATGGAGGAAAAACATATGTTAACATGCATGAAAGCTTATAGGAGAAAAATTGTGTTTAGTGGATTCTTTATGATTATGATGAATACTGAAGAAAAAAAACTTTTTGGTCCTTTAGATATTCTTTGCAGTTTAACAAATACCCATGCAAAGAAAACAGGACAGATTTGTAAAATATGCTGAACATATGATCTACAAAAGGATTTTAGCTAGTGTACGGATGTCCATGTTTCCTATTTAACCTAAAAATATATTACAAAAAATTTTTTTTTTTTTTTTTTGGTTTTTGGGTCACACCCGGTGGTGCTCAGTGGTTACTCCTGGCTGTCTGCTCAGAAACAGCTCCTGGCAGGCACGGGGGGACCATATGGGACACCAGGATTCAAACCAACCACCTTTGATCCTGGATCGGCTGCTTGCAAGGCAAACGCCGCTGTGCTATCTCTCCGGGCCCATATTACAAAAAATTTTAACTAGCACATCAAGTCCTTGATTTCGCGTTAACAAAGAAGTTACATCAGCACAGACCAATGAGTGATTCCATCTGAAGACAGCTCCATTGTTAGTTAGGAACTGTAGAACTGGTAATGGAACACATATCTAACCAAATATATATATATATAGATATATAGATATATATCCAAATATATGTGTGTGTGTGTATATATATCCAAAAAGCTAATGCAAATGTGGAATTCTCTTGGTAGGGGTTGATCAAAAGCTGTAAAACGTTCTCAGCAAAACAAGCATTAGAACTATGAGAATCAAAGCAAATTGATAAACAAGATCACAGTCTTACTACTGGCTAATCATAATGTGAATCATTCTTACAGAGAAGCTTATTCCCAAGAAAACTATTTCAGTAAACAGCATATTACTACTAACACTTTAATATTATATTTATTAATTTAATTGCTTTTATTATCTGCTACTTAATGGTAATGTGATTTTCCAATTATAATAAAGCTATATAAAGTCAAATTATATATAAATGCTCATATAGAGTGTTTTAAAAACAATCAAGTTTACAATTCCCAAGATTAAAAAATTCTTTGAAATAAGCTCTGAAAATTACATATAATAAAGTAAAAGTAAAGTAAAATGGTTCATACCGGAGACTTGCTTGTGAAAACTAAGTCTCACCAATACCTACCTACTCTTAACTTCTTCTTCTTTTTACCTTTACAGCTACCCAAAGCGAGACAAAGTTCCACGTATGTATAGAAATCTTAAATATTTTAAGACCTATGTGAACTGACTATATCATACGAACTAACATTTAAGAGAATATTTTATTTGTTTTCACAGGGTTACTACTCTCTTAAGTTTCCAGACTGGCCGATATATTTACGTAACAGATACACATCTCTCTTTCTCATTATTAATTCACCAATTATAATACTGAGTGTTATAATTACCATTTTCGTTAAGCACGAGTACCCAAATTTAACTCTTCTAGAGTAATCAAGGAATAAAACATCATGTATAAGGAACTTTTGTATTTATTAAAATGGTCTATTTTTATAGTCCAGAGGGAAAAAAATCTATTACAACAGATCCTCAAATGAATTTCATAAAGTAAATTCTAATTTCTATGTTTTTATTTTGGGGGGCCTCACCTGGCAGTGCTCAGGGCCTACTTTTCTAGCTCAGTGATAAGGGGTCATTCCTGGTGGGGGTTGGGGCACCAAACAGAGAACTGGTGGATCAAATACAGGTCGCATGCACTCAAGGCAATCGACCAGCTTTCTACTTTTCTACCAGGCTGCCACAGCTGGGACTTCCAGTAAGTAACTAGTGCCTCTACTTTGAAATTGGTAAAACCGGAATACTTAGGTGATTCTAAACTCCACTGGCACTCACTGGGAGATTATTTACGTAACTTGTTGCATGCTGTTTTGTCTCTTATCAGGTTTTCCATGCACCTTTTTTTGGCTCCTTTTTCTAGACTCAGAACAGAATAGTAAATAAGGGATTTAAGAGAATTTGTGGGGCCGGGCGGTGGCGCTGGAGGTAAGGTGCCTGCCTTGCCTGCGCTAGCCTAGGATGGACCGCGGTTCGATCCCCCGGCGTCCCATATGGTCCCCCAAGAAGCCAGGAGCAACTTCTGAGCACATAGCCAGGAGTAACCCCTGAGCGTCACAGGGTGTGGCCCAAAAAAAAACAAAAAAAAAAAAAAAAAAAAAAAAAAAAGAGAATTTGTTAGTAGTTTTTGCTTTTAATCTGTATAATCTTGGAACAAAATATATATGAGATTATAAAGATGTATGAGACATTATTAAGAATAAGTATATTATAAGAAGTAAGATTATAAAGAAGTATGTTTCCTTATATTCAGAGAGAAAAAAAACATTCAAAATTGACATTTGTTACACTCAAAACCAGATGTTGGGACATACTACATACAAAGATTACCATTCTTATCAGACATTGGATCCAATGTACAATTACAATAGCCAGATTCCAAACAATCTTTTAACAACCTAAAGAAGCACTTCTAAAATCATGCTTTGGCAAAACTAACCTGTGCAGAACAGATTAGGGGCCATGCATACAAAATACATTATTTTCTATTACAAAAATTTCATAAACACAAAAATAGAATAATTTATTAAAACTCAAAAAACGTAGTCATACAGAAATAAAAACTCAGAAGTAATTGATCGGAGTATTACCTCTCAAATATTGGGCAACTAATGCCTTGGTATCTTAAAATCCTTTACAAAAGGAGTTAATCTTAAGTTTTGTTCCTTTTATATTTATTTTTTTTTCTTCTTTTTCTTTTCATCTGCTTCCATTTTAAGTTTCACTTCTTCAGCTGAGAGAGCTCCGAGTTTCTTATTCTTTGCTTTTTTAACCTTTTCCTTAATGGCAGCCACATCAATTTTAGTTTCAACAGAAGCTAAAAAAAAAAAAAAACAACAACACACACACACACATACACAATACATGTAACTTATTAGGTTCTGCTAAAGGAAACATCAATTTATGATAAAGTATCTAGAACAAACATCTAATACCACCCAAAAATGAGGAGAATAAACATTTTCTCAATGAAATACAGATGCCCAAAAGGCACGTGATAAAATGCTTCACATCACTAATCAATCAGGGAGATGCAAAACAAAACAACCATAAGGTATAATCTCACACCACAGAGACTGGCACACAGCACCAAGTGCAAGAACAACCAATGCTGACTCAATGCAGATAGAAAGGAACTCTTTTATTGCTGGTTGGAATACCAAATGGTCCAACCTTTTTGTAAAACATTAAGGATATTCGTCAAAAAACTGGAAATTGAGTTCCCGTATAATCCGGCAATGTCACTTCTAGAGATATGTCCTAAAAACACAAAAGCATAATACAAAAATGCCCTCTCTACTCCTATGTTCATTGCAGCACTATTTACAATATCAAGAATCTGAGGGATCAAAGCAGAGGCGCAAGCAGTAAAGTGTCTACCTTGCCTGCACTAGCCTAGGACAGACAGCAGTTGGATCCTTGGTGTCCCATATGGTCCCCAAGCCAGGAGCGATTTCTCATCGCATAGCCAGAAGTAACCCCTGAGTATCACCAGGTGTGGCCCAAAAACCAAACCCCCCCCCCAAATCTGGAAACAACCCAAGTGCCTGAGAACAGATTGAATGTTTAAAGAAACTACACAATGAGAAACTGCAGATGTTAGAAAAAATAAAGTCATCACATTTGCTCATACATGGATGGATATTGGAGAGTATTATGCTGAGAGAAATGAGTGAGAAAGACACGGACAGATTTAGAAAAAAAAATAAAAGATAGTGTGATAATAATATCCAAAAACAATGAGGATGATGATTAGGAGGACCAGTAATATGGTAGAAAGCTTTGCCTCTACCAATACCCATCTGATAAGGGATTGATATATTAGATTAATATCTATATAGTGGAGCAGTGAATATGGGGCAGAAAAGGGACCACTATGACAATGATAGTTGGAAATGATCACTCTGGATAACTGGGTGTTAGATGGATATTGAGTGATATGCACGGTATCCCTTCATTAAAAATAGTGCAAACTACAGTGTCTAAAAAGGAAAGGCAGATAATGAGGGAGAGAGAGAAAGAGAGAGAGACAGAGATGCAGGAGAAGGGTGAGACAGAACCTGGGACCTTGGTGGTGGGAAATGTTCATGGGTGAAGGAAGGGTGGTATACATTGTAAGACTGAAAATCATGAACAACTTAGTAATCACAGTACTTAAATTAAAAAAAAAATTGAACCCAACTTTCTGCTGCCAACAAGAAACACATTTGAACAGTGAGAACAAATAGGAACTCAATGTCAAAGGTTGGAAGAAAATTTTGCAAGGAAACAACTCCCTCAAAAAGGTAGGGTGGCCATACTAGTACCAGAATACATAAACTTCAGGCTCAAAAAAAGGTTATAAACAATAGCGAAGGTCATTTCTTAATGATCAAGGGACATGAATAAAGTGAAGAAGTCGCACTCCTAAACATATATGTACCAAATACAAGACCAACAAAATACTTAAAATAACTGCTAATATGCTTGAAGGCTGATATCAATAGCAATACAATATTAGTAGGAAACTTCAAAACTGCTCTCTCCTCTAGATAGACCAACTGGACTAAAACTCAGTAAGAGAATCCATCAAAAAGAGAATGGGAGAGGAGCTTTATCGATATGTTGGGCCTTTTATCCTTCATCATTCAATCGCACATCTCTAGTGCACATGGGATATTCTCCAGAATAGACCACATGCTAGGACTCAAAACATAGCTCCACAAAGTCAAGAGAATAAAATTCCTACCAAATATCCTCTCAGATCATGCAGAGTAAATAGAAGTTAATCACAAGAATAAAAGAAGAAATGATGGAAACACCTAGAAAGTCATTAAATAGTAAGTATCTAAGTAAATAGCTCATTACTAAAAAACCCTGGGTCAGAGAGGAAATTTAACAAATTCCTTGAAACAAATCAGCATAAGTATACAAGCTAAAGGAACTTGTGGGAAACAGCAAAAGCAGTGTTAAGAGGAAATGATACAAGCAGGCATTAGGAAGAAAGAAAGCCCACATACAAATAGGGAGAAATCATAACAGATACCACAGAAATGGATCATTAGAGATTACTTTGAGAAACTTACATCATAAAAGGAGAGATCCTAGAAAAAATGGAAAAATTTCTGGACTACTATAACCCCAAGACTGAACCAAAATGATTGGGAATACCTGAACAGACCTATCACTACCAAGGAAACTGAAATAATAAAGTCTTCCCAAAAAACAAAAGCCCAGGACCTGAAGGATCACTAGTGAATTCTTTCAAACCTTTACAGAAGACCTACTGTAATCCTTTTCAGGCTCTTCCAGGAAATTGAAAAAGCAAACACTCCCAGTTTCTATGAAGCTAACAGTACCCTGATACCACAAGAGACAAGTGACAGAAAAGAAACCAAAAAAAAAAAAAAAAAAAAGTTACAGGCCATATAATCATGAATATAGATGCAAAGATCCTCAACGCAATAGTAGCAAATCCAACAATGCATCAAAAAGATCAGTGACCAAGGCAGAATTCATTACTTGGATCTATGGATGGCTTAACATATGCAAGTCCATCAATATAAACACACCATATAACAAAGAAGAAATAAAAATTATATGATCATATCAATAGATATGAAGAAACATTTGATAAGATCCAGCATACATCCATAATAAAAATCTCTCAACAAGACGGAAAATGAAGGAACTTTCTTCAATATAGTCAAAGTCATTTACCACAAGCCCACAGCAAACATTATACTCAATAGGGAAAAACTAAAAGCCTTTTTCTAAGATTAAGTACAACACAAGGTTGCCCACTCTCCCTACTTGTACTCAATATAGTACTGGCAGTATCTGCCATAGCAATTAGGCAAGAAAAAAAAAATCAAGGTCATTCAGAAAGGAAAGAAAGTTAAGCTCTCAATATTTACAGATGTCATGAAACTGTATATTCACAAAAGCATTATACACATTCAATGCAATGCTCATAAAAATACACATGACATTTTTCAAAAAAATAAAGACTAGAAAGTGAGCTCTGATATAACCTAGTACTAATACTCATGGGACTAGAACCCTAAAGGCCCAAAAGCACAATGCAAAAAAATGCACTTGAACTCCTATGTTTATTACAGCACTATTCACAATAGTCACAACCTGGAAACAACGTAAGTGACTGATTAAAAAAACTATGATTCATCCAAACAATGGAATACTATGCATCTTTTAGAAAAAATAAAGTCGGGCCCGGAGAGATAGCACAGCGGTGTTTGCCTTGCAAGCAGCCAATCCAGGAGCTAAGGTGGTTGGTTCAAATCACGGTGTCCCATATGGTCCCCCGTGCCTGCCAGGAGCTATTTCTGAGCAGACAGCCAGGAGTAACCCCTGAGCATCACCGGGTGTGGCCCAAAAACCAAAAAAAAAAAAAAAAAAAAAAGAAAAGAAAAAAAAAAAAAAAGAAAATCATGAAATTTAATTATTTATGAATAGGCATGGAGTGTATCCCACTAAGTGAAATGAGTCCAGGGAAAGGCACAGACAAAATGATTGTACTCTTGTGGGATATAAAAAAACAAATTAGTCTGAGAATAAAACCCAAATACAATTGAAATGAAGAAGGGTGGTTAGGACAGAGAAGGGATCACTAAGATTATAATAGTTGGAAATGACTACTCTGGGCAAGAGTCCAGAGTCCAGGCTAAATGGAAAATAAGGAAGAAAATTGCCTGCCGTAGAGGCAGGTGGGGGAACAGAGGAATGGGAGTAAAATTGGGGAAATCGATGGCAGGAAATGAACACAGGCGAAGGGATGGATGTTAGAACAATAGATAACTAAAACTCAACCATCAACAACTTTTTGACTCTGTATCTCATAGATTCAATTACAAAAAATCAGGCTCCCTTAAAAAAATGTTGGAAAACTGGCATTACCTTCCTTAGGTTTCACAATTGGCTTTTCTTTAGGTGGAATAAAAGCCTTGTTTCTTTCTTCTTGTCTCTTAGTAAGAGCTTCTGCTTGTTTAGCCTATATTATTAATACAAAATTTTAAAAACCATTTATAAGGATTCAAGTTTCTATCAACTTTGCTATTAAAAACATTGTGAAATAGTCCTACCTTTATTGCTTCCATTTTCTGACGTTTCTTTTGACTTGCCTTCAGAAAGTATTCACCACTAGCCAATTCTTTATCAACCTGTTGAAATTATATATTATAATTATAAATTATATATTACAACCTGTTGTAATTTATAATTACATCAGAAGTCATGTAGATGTAAAATTATTTTATAAGAAAGCTATAATGTCTTTGAGCTAAAAATAATGGGGTAATAATCCATGATTAATTTGAAAGCTATGACATACAAAGGAGTATCTATATTCTAAGGCGACAAAACCATGAAGCAATCAACTCTGTGATATGTTCAGAATATATAACAATCCTTTAAGTGGATTGAAATGTCAATGATTTGAAAGTGTTAGAGAAAATTGGGAAGATAATTTTGGGAAAACCTGAAGGAAAATGAATGGCAGGAAAAGAGGCATAGTTAAAAAAATGACTGAATATTTCTGATATCAAAGATATCAAAGCAACAATTTATATGCTACAGAAGAATAGAAAAGGGCCCGGAGAGATAGCACAGCGGCGTTGCCTTGCAAGCAGCCGATCCAGGACCAAAGGTGGTTGGTTCGAATCCCGGTGTCCCATATGGTTCCCATGCCTGCCAGGAGCTATTTCTGAGCAGACAGCCAGGAGTAACCTCTGAGCACCACCGGGTGTGGCCCAAAAACAAAAACAAAACAAAACAAAAAGAATAAAAAAAGGATAAGAATCTGTCATAAGGGAATGGAATGTGACACTGAAGACAAGACTTGGTCAATATTTGGTGACTAAATACTAATTATAGAAATAGTCAGTATTCATAACCAACCTCATTCTCACTTAAGCAGTATTATTATATCTAAGTTAATATTTTGAATTTTTTAGTTACTGTCTTTGCAGTTAATAATTCATTTGGCTTTTATTAGCATTCTTTAAGATATCAATGTCAGGTTATCCCTCTGACCTTTCATCAAATCTCTTCTAAAAAACTCCAAATGGAAGGGTGTAGAGAAGACAAGATAGTGCATGGGAATAGATGGGTTTACAGGCTGAGCACAAAGAATTAGCTAAAAAAGATCTTAAAACCACAACAAAGACAGGAAAGACAGAGTAACACGGAAGGGGAAAAGAAATGAGGTAAGAAAAGGAAGTTGAAAGATTTCTTACCTAAAATTTTCAAATAATGCATCTAAATTAAATAAAATGCATTGTCACCTCGAGAGTGTAATATTATGAGAAAATAAAAAAAAAAAAAGTCAACAAGAGAACAGATAGACAACATTGAGGATTTAGCGAATGAATGTATGGTTGATATAATCCAAAGAGATGATCTGTGCCAGCTATGTTTGGTTCCAGTTTTGAAACCAAGTTTTAGAAATCAAGTTATGTCTGAAATCAAGTTTCAGGACTAACCCACATTTTTGGGAAAGGGCAGTGGGCAGGAGAAAAAGGATGATTTTGGAAAATAGATAAATCAATATTATAGTAGGAGTTTTAGAATTTAAGATTTTGAAATGAAAAAATTTATACAACAGTCCACAAGAATGATTGCTTATCAGGAGAATTTAGCTAAATCCAACACAACTGACAGGAACCATCTTCTCATGATTTACACTCATATGCAAAGTCACCCCAGGCCCTTAGCTCAATTTACTAGTGAAGTTAAAAAGTTTAACTTAAGGACCAGAGCAATAGGTTTTGTAACATGCCCTCTACCCCAACCCACCCCCCCCACACACACAAAGTCTTAACCTAAAAATTTTCATAGTACAGGGGTTAGGGTGAGTTCAATCCATGGTACCACTATGATCCCTGAAACCTTATGAGGACTGATCCCCGAGTAGATCCTCATCACTGCTGGATGTGCACCAACCTCATCCCCCCAAAAGTAACTCTCACAAGTTTCTGAGAAAGACTGAAATGGATTCTCACTAATGTAATGATATTCATAATTTAATACTGACCTGACTTTCTGGCTGTGGTGGTGGGAACGGTGTATACTCTTTTTTAACAGTTTTTTTCTTTGGCTCCTTGCGCTTATTCACATTTTTGTGCTTGAACTGTGGCAAAAATCTTTCCCAACTTTGTGATCTTAATTCAGAGTCCTTTGCCAGCTCTCGCTTAATCATTAAGGTCTATAATCACAGCAACAGATGAAAAGTAAAAAATCCATTTCATAAGTTCTATATTTATCAAGCTATTATAAGCAACACAATTAAAATTAGTTCTCATTCTCAATAAGATTAAATAAATTTCCTACAGAAAGAAAATCTTTAAAATAGATATTTAACCAAATTTTAAAAGCCATGAGAAATTTAATCAAGTGAGGAATTTGGGCTAGAGAGATAGCAGAGGGTAAGGTGTTTGCCTTGCACACAACCAACCAACCGGGGTTCAATCTCTGGCATCACATATGGACTCCAGAACCTATCAGGAGTCATTTCTGAGTGCACAGAGCCAGGAGTAACCAGAGTGCTGCCGGGCATGGCCCAAAAGTCAAAACGAAAAAAATAAAGTGAGGAATTCTTCAGAAATTAAAATGAAACCTATTCATCTTCTAAACTAGTATTTCAGGGGCCAGAGAGATTGCACAATGGTAGGGTATTTGCCTTGCATGCGGCTGACTCGAGAGGGAACTGGTTCGAAACCCAGCATCCCATATGGTCACCCAGCCTGCCAGGGGCAATTTCTGAGTGCAGAGCCATGAGTAACTCTTGAGCACTGCTGGTGTGTCCAAAAAAAAAACAATCAATCAATCAATCAATAAAGTTTAAAAAAATAAACCAGTACCTCATCAAAATCTTAAAAATTCAATTTGTCAGCAAGGAGAATTTTTAGTTAACATGTTTCCTACAATAAGGAAGTTCTCAATGATAGCTGAGACATCATAAGGATATCTCATAAGGAAGAAAAAGAAATTTTTCAGATGATCATCAAACCTAAATTTTTTTTTTTTTTTTTTTGGTTTTTGGGCCATACCCGGCGGTGCTCAGGGGTTACTCCTGGCTATCTGCTCAGAAATAGCTCCTGGCAGGCACGGGGGACCATATGGAACACCGGGATTCGAACCAACCACCTTTGGTCCTGGATTGGCTGCTTGCAAGGCAAATGCCACTGTGCTATCTCTCCGGGCCCCAAACCTAAATTCTTACCTTTCCCTCATTTGAATATTATGGGTCAGTTATCTGATACCTGTTTTAATGTCCCAATGCAACTTGAAATTATTCTTTCACCTCAGTACAACAGTGACTTCTAAACTTTACTACATCAAACTTAGTTTATTCAACAATTACTCACTGCTCATCAAATTACAATATAACTTGAAATATTCCAAAATTTCCTTATCAGAAGACAGAATTCTGAACATCATATCTTTAAAGTTGGATTGATAATTATCTACAACAAATCCTAAACAATGCACTTTCATTGCTTCAGCACTATACATAACTTCCCCTTCAGTAGTTTTCAGATAGTTCTCCACAAAATGTACTAGCTTCCAAGGAAAGAACAGAGTTGAGTTAAACTCTACCTCTAATTTACCCAAGACTTATCTGCTGTGTACATGAGACTTTCATAAAAGAATTTAGTTTCGGGACCAAAATGATATACAAAGAGTAGAGTGCTTGCCTTGTATACATTGCAGGCTTGGTTTCAATCCCCAGCATCCCATATGATCCCCCAAGCACTGTCAGGAGTAAGTAACCCCTGAGCATTATCATGTAGTCACTCCCAACAAGATTTGGCTTTAAGACAAATTTCCTATAGACAAATAAAAAATAGAACAAAAAACAAACAATTGATATAGTAGTATAAAAATTAATACCCACTTTAATGTTATAAATTGGATGAATATTCTTCATAGTATCCAGAACTACTTTTCGAACCTGAATTTGCAAAGAAAAATGAATCAGCCATACACAGATTTTTATAACTAGACAGAAAAAGATGACAGGAAATGACAAACAATATAACAATTCCTTCAACTACTCAGACTGACTTCTAGAGTTTTCCTAACCATCAACCTCCCTTAGTCCATGATGTTTCTTAAGCTTACTGTACTAAAAAGTATTACAAAGAACCTATACAACACATTGAAACTGTTCAACTTGAGAAGAAGGCAAGATTTAGGAATAAAAGGAAGGCTCAAATATTGCATCTACCACTTCAAACGGGAAAGTCACTTAAATTTTTTGTTCAATTTTTCTTATATTTAATAGAAAAACAAACTACCTCAAGAAACTACTGTAAAAATGAGCAAACTGAAAAAATAGAGTTAAGACTTAAAAAAAAAATGAAGCAGTTAGCAGATTTAAGATAGAACCCTATGAGAAAAATGTCAGCTACTAATCTGAAAGGAATTCTACAACAGAATTACTATTCTAACAGGAGTCCTCAAACTTTTTAAACAGGGGGCCAGTTCACTTCAGACTGTTGGAAGGCCAGATTATAGTAAAAACGAAAATTATGAACAAATTTCTATGCACACTGCATATATCTTATTTAGAAGTGAAGAAACAAAGTGGGAATAAATACAATATGTGGCCCGCAGGCCGTAGTTTGAGGATCAATGTACTAGAAAGAACAAGACTTCACAGTTGATCTCATAATCAATAGCAAAATTAACAGAAACAGCTCTCACTGCCATAAAACCCACTACCATTTCCTAGTCCTCTTCTGCTTCAGAACTAATTAGGAGGTCCAAAAATTAAATAAACAAATAAATAATTATATAACATTTAGTCAAAGTGTTTATCTGCTAAAAATTGACTGAATATAGCAAATAGCCCTTACCTCTTTTAAGCCATTAAAAGGTCCAATGGCTGAAACTGTGTTTCCTTGAACCAGAATATAGCAGTTTGTTAAGAGTTCCAATGCCTATATCAAAAAACAGATTGATATAAAAAATAATGAAAAAGTCGCCATAGGGGAAAATGTTCAGAGAAGTGTTCAGAAAGTTTTCTACTGAAAAATAGTACCTTCAGTGTAGATCCTTTGGGACCAATAAGTCTTTGTCTTCTTTTCACAAATCTTTCTTTATTTCTCACTAAAGAACCTATTTTAATGATGTCACATGCAACATCATCCTGGAGAATTCGTACTGCCTTTTTGGAAAATAAAGAAAGGACTCATTATTATTTTTTTTTTAAATATTACTTTTTCAATTTCTGAGCATAGAGCCAGGCGTAATCCCTGAGCACTGCCGGGTGTGATCCAAAAACCAAAAAAAAAAAAAAAAAAAAAAAATTACTTTTTCCCCTAGCCCAGGCTTACAATATATAAATACAAAAACGAAAACTCCACAGACAAAGGGGGCAGACATGAAAAGTCATATGCTAACATTAATGCTGATACAAATAAAGCAAAATATGTAAAATTCTAAACTTTATGATTCCAAACTTACCTGTTCAAATGAAACACTTCTTGCTAAGAGTTTTATCAGATCTCTGGCCCGAATAATGATATATGGATCAAAAGTCTTCTTTGTTGTACAAACAGTCATGCTGCCTTCAATTAAATCAAGGGTTGCATTAACATGCTACAAAAGAAAGAGGAGACGGTTGTCAAAATTATAATTCAATTTCAGATAATCAGAGCCTATCCTAACCATAAACTTAATTTCTGTACTACTACTTAGATTCCATCAACTTCCTCTCCTAATAAGCTATGTACCTAATACAACATTTTTATTGTTTTAAAATAGTTTTACTTACGGTAATATTTTATCTAGTTTAAAATATATTTATCGATCTTAAGGCTGGCAGGATAACATAGCAGATAAAGTGTCTGCTTTGCATGTGGTCCCCAGAGCACAGCCCGGAGAAATTAATTCCTGAGGGCAAAGCCAAGAAAAATCTAAGCATAATTGGGCATAGCCCGAAAGCCAAAATAATTATATAATAATAAAATAAATAAATAAATGAAGCCAAATTTAAGACAACATAAAAATATAGTTATTTGCATTTATTTACATAATGAAGTTGTGTCAGTTTAACGAACCTAGAAATCTGATCCAGTGAGAATGGACTAAACTTTTTCTTAATTGATTTATATTAAGTACAAAATGAAAAATTATCTTAAGTTCAGAAAAAAAACACAATTAGAGAAATCATAAATTATCAAGAAATTAATTTTTAGTAAGAAGTTCCAGATTTCAATGCAGTCAATAAGATATTTTCAGACTTGGGAATATAATAGAAAGAATATATCAGTTTGAATCTCTATGGTTTACAAAAAAAAAACAAACCAACCAACTAACCAACCTTGAATCCAATCTTAGATGTAGATAACCAGTTACCCTACTATCTTAAAACAAATTCATCTGCACACATCAACCTATATGAAACAAAAGGTATTCCTGTTAAGGTATTGATAAGAAACAAAAACTCAAAGAAATAGGTGAATAATGCATACATGTTCATTCAATGCCTTCTGTACCAATGGCCAGCACTCCTTCAAATAAGCCTCTCTATATTTGGGGAATAAAGTTGCAAAACTGCTCTCTTCCAAGAGTCCTCTGGGATTATCCTCTTTGGAAAAAGCTGGTTCCTTCCAATCATCAGGAACTGTAAGAAGTTCTGATTCATCTGCAGAGGAGAAAACATAAACATCAGGTTTTAAATTTTGGAGTCCATTTTCTGAACATCTAATGCAAACACAAATTAACTCTCCTTACATTTTCTTTTCCCCCTTTTTTATATTATTCAACAAAGAACATGGTCCTGCCACTATCTCCAGCATAATATAAAAATTACCTGTTTACATATCAATGGCCTTATGAGACCAAGTTTCTTGATGGCAAAGACATTTTTGTATGGATTCACAAAATAAAAGTTAAATTTGATCACACTATCTTAGAATGGCAGATTCAAGTCCATATTCATTTACATATCTATTTTACAAAAATGTCTAACTGATCTTTTAGACTTTCCTGTAATACAGAAATTTCATTTTTGGAATATGCACTTCAATATACATGTGTATATACACATATATGAAATTCAGAAATTAATTCTGGCTTAGACCTTCAATAAATAATCAATGCTATTAGGTGTTACATTCCAAAGAACTTCCAAATAACTTATTATGTTTACTCTTATGACAGTTATAAAAGATTAGAAGAATTTTCCTAAGTTATGAAAGATTGGGAGAAAATCATTTCCATATTAATAAAACATTCAATCCAAAAAGACTGTGATTTGCAAAATTCATCACTTTAAGTTTCCTTTCACTAATACAAAATACTTCCTGCATAATTTCTCACATAATTTACTAAAAATCCTGGTTGTGTTCAAAATTTCTTTTTAAAATTTTAAGAATTTCTGCTCTTATTTTTTTGTGAATCAAAAAGACTTTATTTACAGAAATTTATTTTAAAAATGTATATCTCTAGACAAAGGACGGGGGAGGGGAATGTGTTCAAGAGAGGGAAAAGGCCAAGAATTTCTACAGTCAAATAGCTACAACTTATACATACTACTCAAAGATACTATCCATAACCTGAAGATGAATATAAAGTGTTAGAAAAGACTGAGCTAAACTACTGGCCACTGAATCTGCGTCCTTGGAATGAAGCTCAAAATCTGTTCCAACATTCTTCTCACCAGGAGATTCTTAAGCACAATTAAATTTGAAAAACAAGTCTTTAAATATAGTGTATCTTATCAACCAGAGAGTAAACTGTGTTTCTTGTACTCACATCCACTTTGCTAAATCTGTTTCATACCACAGAAAGTTAACAAATCTTCTTTCACTTTCCAACCCCCACCCCAAAACAAAACAAAACAAAAAACAAAAAAACAAAACTCTAAAACAATGTTTACTTAAAATGCAGTACTATCCCTTTCAATGTTAACATTCCAATAGCTATATATTAAAACTACAAATAGGGTCAGAGTTATAGTACTGCAGATAGAACTATTTGCCTGCACATGGCTGACTCGGATTTGATCCCTATCATTCATTCAGTATGATCTGAGAAGTTCCGTTGGGATGTATTAATGCTCTATGCCAGAAAATGATCTGAGTACACCTTGCCTAAGTGTTGGTATTCAATTCTCTGTACCTTAATTCGCCTTAAGGCAGGCACCTTACCTCTAGCGCCACCGCCCGGCCCTACAACTGAAAAATTTTAAATGACTGGTTGGTCCAACCATGAGAAATGTCTCTAACCTCTCTTTTATTTATACTGAAGACGATGGGATTAAAACCAGACTCCACAAGACAATTTAAGCATGGCATTGTAAACAGGGGGAGCAATGCTGTTCATTGCAATCTGACAACCAAGAACGGGTAAAAACGTTTCCAAAACGTACTCAGGAAGCAAAAGACTGTAGCTAAGGCCAGTCAGGTATGGCCTTCTCCCTTCATTTCAGCATTCACTCCCAGACACAACGGGCCACTTACTTCCATCCTTTACCACCCCTCGAGTATGTCAGATTTCCAGCCTTCCCATTGCATCCAATCTGCCAATTCCTGATCCTCCTCTTCCACAAGACAGAGTCTGCAACACCTTCTCCTGAATCTGCTCCAGCAAAGATGATGAATGAAGAACACGTGGCTGAGGCCTAGTCTCCCTAGGACCCGACACACTGGAGCATCTCGAATTGCAGACTGCAAGCAATCAGTTCCCACGTATCCCAGCCCCAAAGAGCAACCAAGACTAATCTCCCATCTCCAGCTTCCTATCCGCATAATTCCTCACCTCTGTCCTCCTGCTTGGACTTCTGGTTATTGAATATTTTCTTCCCAGGCGCTATGGCTGAACCTTTTCCACTGGAAGACGCCATGTTCGATTGTTTCCGGAAACTACCGGAGCCGGGACGGCTCAAACATCTTACCGCCTCGTTGCTCCGCGGAATGAATACGCAGTCTGCGCAGTCTCCATAGTTGCGCGTGCCAGTTCTAGCTTAGCTAAGTCAATCACTACGCATCTCCGGCGGCCCCCGAGGAGACCTGGAGACTTCTTTCCCAGGATGCACTGCGGCCTCGGTGGCCTGCTGGGAAATGTAGTTTATTTCGCTGAGCATCTTTGACTGGCTTCATAAGTCACTGTCTACAGAACTCGGGTTTTAATTTGGAACACTAGAAAGCGCAATTGTTTTTTTTTTTTTTTGGTTTTTGGGCCACACCCGGTAACGCTCAGGGGTTACTCCTGGCTATGCGCTCAGAAGTCGCTCCTGGCTTGGGGGACCATATGGGACGCCGGGGGATCGAACCGCGGTCCATCTCCTAGGCTAGCGCAGGTAAGGCAGGCACCTTACCTCCAGCGCCACCGCCCGGCCCCAAGAAAGCGCAATTGGGTTACCGAACTTGACCCAGCCATTTAATATTTATACGAAAGTCAAATAGCTACTAGATTTAGAAATAGTCCAAATACATGGTCCTACATAGCGGGGAGTGAATGCAATCCTATCCCTTAAAGTGAGACTATTTTGCATTATTTTAATACTTTAAAAAAAAAAACAAAATTAAGTTTTAAATAAAACAAGGTTGAGAATGATCAGAAGGTAACTTTCCAAAATCCTTGTTTCCGGAGATAATTTTCTAGGGATTTATAAAGGATAGTAATTCAGAGACATTTTTTCCCCCAATGGTGACAAGTTTTCTTTTAATGCAATTTATCTATATTTTAATCACCATTTAATTGTACCAAGCAATATTTTATTTTATTATATTTATATATATAGTTATTTTATTTAAGCAAAGTGGTTACAAAATTGTACACGATTGAGTTTCAGCCATAGAATGAACACCACCCTACACCAGTGAACATCTCCTACCTCAATGTTCCAGTTTCCTTCCCATGGCTTTCTCTCTCTCCTCTCTCCTCTCTCTCTCTCTTCTCTCTCTTCTCTCTCTCTTTCTCTCTCTCTCTCTCTCTGTGTCTCTCTCCTTTCTTGACTCTGTGATTTTGCTAATGAAAAGGTACTGCTAATGAAGTCTCACATTAAGTAGGATTGCATTCATTCCCTGCTACGAAGGACAATGTATTTAGACTATTTCTAAATCTAGTAGTTTTTGACTGTCATATTAATATTAAGGTATCGATAACAAAGGAGTACCATGCATATCACTTGATCCCCTTTCAGCACTTCAACATCCAGTTCTTACCAGACTGATCAGTTTCAACTATTACTGTTACAGTGGACTGCATTCACCACTGTTGTGGCAAGCTTCCTATCATGGACAGGTTTTCTAGAGCCTTATAAGCAAATTTCATGATTTCATTTTTCCTAGTGGCTGTGTAGTATTCCATTGTGTAAATGTACATCTATTTCTTTAGCCAATCATCTGTTCTCAGGTCCCTGGGTTATTTCCAGATTCTGGCTATTGTGAATAGTGCTGCCATGAACATAAGAATGCAGAGAGCTTTGTTGTTGTTGTTGTTGTTGTTTTTATTTTGTTTTTGTTTTTGGGTCACACCCGGCGGTGCTCAGGGGTTACCCTGGCTGTCTGCTCAGAAATAGCTCCTGGCAGGCACGGGGGACCATACGGGACACTGGAATTCGAACCAACCACCTTTGGTCCTGGATAGGCTGCTTGCAAGGCAAACACCGCTGTGCTATCTCTCCAGGCCCGCAGAGAGCTTTTATGCGTTGTGTTTTTTAGGTTTATAGGGAACTGAAGGGGAAAGCATTGAGGAGGGTGAGAAGGAAACCGGGGCCATTGGTGGGCTATTGGTGAAGCAGCAATTGTGGGTGGTGGGTGCAGCTGACAAAGTAAGGCAGAGACTTGACCTGCCTCTTCTCCCAAGATTGCCCATTTTCAGCTGTTGTACCCATGATTTTTCACAGGTGACTTCTATCTTTTTAAGACTATTGAGAACCTGGCTGATGAAGATATGGTAGCAATGGCAGAGGGATTTTTCTCATCTAACCTATTCCTATCTCTTTTCACTCACTTTCCAGGACTAAAGAGTATTTAAATATCCACCCCCATTTACAGTTCTGTGAGTGAAAGAAATAGATATACTTTCAGTAAAATGCTTCTCAACCAAAAAAGAATTTGTAATACATTTAGAAATTTTCTATAACAATTATTCCAAACATGCTTTGAAATGCAAAGCTAAAGAGATTATGTGCGTATTTTTTTATGGATAAATCCTAAGGATTTTTCATTGAGTTGTTTGGTTGTGTAACCAAGTCACCTAAGCTGTTATACTCTATATATTGGGAGGTCTACTCTATCTTGTCTTCAATGGCTTATTGTGGAGATGCTTTCAGTATGTTTAAGGCTAGAGATAATTGTTCTCTCTAATCTCAGTCCAGAGATGCTGTCTAGGCTAGGGGTGAGGAGGGAACTTTCAGAATGCAGATTGGTTAGTCAGCACTACCTGTAAGTTTGGTCTTAAAGCATCTCCAAATTAGTAAATTCATAGAATTTCCCAGAAGTAAGCACACTGTGTGTAGTTGAACATTCCAGATTGGCATGTGGCTGTCTTGGTCAGGTGCAGTGAGAGATACAAGGCTGCAGAGGATGGGGTTCTGACAAGACTGAAGAAGCTAGTGGCAGATTACAAGAAACTTTCCGCAGCTTGGCTTTTATTAAGTTAGATCACGTCTTGAATCAACTGTGCTATCAGCACCTTTGAGACATTTTTAACACTCCTTTAGAAAGAAACACCTATTATAGTGAATAATAGGAAAAGCCTATCAATGCTTAGCAGCCATGCACCTTTTCAGCATGCCTGCAGGATTGTTAGCCTCAGGATCCAATATGAGGCACTGGGGTGTTTCAGAGAAGTCATGAAATGATCCTACATAAATGCCCTTCCATGTATTCTCCATTGAAATAAAATGTAAGTCAAATTTCTCTGTACATAAATTTAAGTTTTCTGCCTACCTAGTATCTAAAAATAATATCAGATTGTCCACATTTACAATTCTTCAGTTTGTTAGGAGATGCATTTATCTGCCAACAATTTTCAAGTCCATCTGTCACCTTCTGTGCTTTCATCTTCTTCGGGTACAGTGTCACATAGGAATACAGATGTGTACCAGCACTGAAAAGTATTACTCTAGGTATTCAAAGATGTTTACCAAGTGCAGCTTTAACACTAGGAAGAACATTTGCAATAGGTCCAGATTAATACATAGGATGCTTGGTTTACTCGTCAAGCCTGTGTTTTCCCTTGAACATATATCTCAATACTTGTCTCTGAATCTTTGTTTACTGTTTCCACTTTGGAGAAGCTTGTGTTCTTTCTTAAACATACATTTCCTCTCTCTCCCCTTACATATTTCTAAATAAACTTTACTTAATAAAACTACCTTGCTTTATTAAAAAAAATATGGAGCATTCTTTCCTAAGAATCATTTTTCCCTTGCTTTCCTGAGAAACTTCAATGTATTATATTGTCTTCTAACAGTATCCAATTAATTAAATATGTATATCATGTATTTATCTTATGTGTGTGATATCAGAAATCAAGCGAGGGCCTTACATATGTAAGGTAAACACTTAACACTGAACTGCCTTTCTATCTATAATTAGTTCAAAATTAAATTTTATTTAATTATGATATATTTTAGATATCAGAAAAATACAAAAAAATATTGACATAATAGCCTTAGAAAATATTTTTTTCATATTATGTTTTAGTTTCTAACACTTCAAACAAAATGATTACCTACACCCTAGAATTGAAATCTTTTCATGCATATGTTTGCTCCTTTACATACACCATAATATACTACATTTTGTGTTGTTTTAATTTATAATAATAATTATAAATATTAATAATATTAAATGTTATGATAAACAACTTTCTTTTTGGGGGGGTCCACACCCAGCAGTGCTCAGGGGTCACTCACTCAGAAATCAGTCCTGGCAGGCTCAGGAGACCATATGGGATGCCGAGATTCAAACCACTGTCCTTCTGCATGCAAGGCAAACACCTTACCTCCATGCTATCTCTCCAGCCCCTAAACAACTTTCTTAAACATGCTTTTTATTCAATGTTATTACTTTTGAGATTGATATTAGCACACATTGCCTGGATTCGTTTCATTTAACATAAGAACATACTCTGATTCAATTTTTCATTCTTTTTGATATTCACTTCTACTATCATTATCATTTCATTAAAATAATGAACATTTCTATACATGACTGTTGCATTACAGCCCTTGGATTGGTCTTGGATGGTTGTGGATGGTGATGGTAGGATGAGAGGCCTTTCTCCTCCAGCTCAGGGTGTCTCCAACCCCCTCCAGCCGGCAGGTCTGCAAGTTCAGGATAGTGAAAACTCACAGGCAGTCAAGGTTCAGGAAATATCAGCTTTATTCCAGGCCCTATCCAACAGGTGTGGCTTCTCTCATAACCTTTTACTCTGAATCTCATCAGCTCTGCATTGTACCTTGTCTCTCAGCCATCTCTCCTCCTGCTGCTTCTCCCTCAATCCATCCTCCCCATCCTCTCCAACAATCCTCTCTAAATCCCTCGGACCAAACCTTTCATTACCCACCAAAGACCCCTCCTAGAAATGGGCAGGTCTTATTAGCAGGTAAGGTTACAGGAAGAATTGGGCATGTGCTAACATTCTGCCCCTTTGTTAAAACAAACAAAGCAAAAGACCATAGGTTATCTTTTGTTTTCCTGGCTTCTGCCTATAGCCAAAGGCGGGAACCTAATATTCCCATAGCTTTTTGGCAATGAACAAAAGTTTCTATAGAAAATACAGTTAAGGGACCAGAGCTATAGTATAGTGGATAAGGTTTTTGCTTACACAGGCTGGCCCAGGTTCAATCCCCAGCACCCAATTTGGTTTTTTAAGCCTACCATGACTGATTTCTAAGCTCAGAGCTAAGGTTAAGTTCTAAGCACAGCTGAGTGTGGCCAAAAAAAGGCACTGAAAAAGGAAGAAATTACTTGAAACCTCAAAGTTCAGGTTAAACTTTCATAAATACTGTTGTTATGATTTTAATTATGCATTTTAATTTTTACCAACTTTATGATAGAATTGTGTCACATTATAAGCATCTTCTAGTATGTTCTTTTCAGATTCTTTTCTGTCTTTAATTCCTTTGCTGATTTGACAACGTGCTTGGTTGCCATATTTATAAATTTGGCTATGGGTTTTCCTGGCAGTCATCCTGTTGTCAATGTGTTGAGCTTATTTTGCAGTTTTGTTGCAAAATCCCATAATACTTGATTTCTTACTTTGATTTATTTTACTGTATCAACAACCTCAGCATCTATTCAAGCTGTCACAATAGCAAGATTTTATATTCCATAAGGATTAATAGTAGTCCATTGTCTATGTATGCCACTTCTTAGTCCAATTTTCTATTGCTGAGAACTTATGTTGTTTCATACTTTGACTATCATGACTGGTGTTTCAGTGAACAAACAAGCATAATTTTCTTCTAATTAATACTTCATATTCTTTGAACAAATACTCAGTAGAACTACTGGATCATATAATAATTTGATTTTGTTAATTTGTTTGAGAAATTGCCATACTGTTTTCACTGAAGCTGAGTAAGTGTTCATCTACACAAGGATTTCTTTTATTCACATACTAACACTTTATTGGCATTTCTATAATATAAACTAAAGCCACAAATTCAACAAAATTGTTAATTAGCAATATTTTCAAAGTATGTGTGAAACATTCACAGAAAGTAGGAGGAGGTTATTGGCCACAGGACTGAGAACAGAGTGAAGATTCTAAAATGATGATGGCTAATATTTTTTTTTTTTGGTTTTTGGGTCACACCCAGCGGTGCTCAGGGGTTACTCCTGGCTGTCTGCTCAGAAATAGCTCCTGATAGACACGGGGGACCATATGGGACACCAGGATTCGAACCAACCACCTTTGGTCCTGGATCGGCTGCTTGCAAAGCAAACGCCACTGTGCTATCTCTCCGGGCCCATGGCTAATATTTATAAGAATTCTTTGAATGGTTTAGTAGAGAGACTGATGGGAAAGAGATTAATTAGAATTTTTTTCAAGAAATTCCCTTCTTTACTTCTGCTATTTCTAACTCTCACTTTTGTCTCATTTAAGAAGGGAACTAAGGGAATGAACTGTAAGGTCTGAAGAGTAAGTCAGCTAGAAAAATAGAATCTATGTAATCAAATATAAAATGATGTGGAGTTCAGGAGAGTGCAATGGGTAGGTTATTTGCCTTGAACTCACTAATCCAAGTTCAATCTCCAATATTGCATATGGTCCCTTGAGCAACACCATTGTAATGAGCACAGACCAAAGAGTAAAATATATAGATATATTTGAAATATGGTTTTAATAGTTTTTAGTTATTTTAATATAGGTTTCATAGTTTTAATATTGATATCCCAGTAGAAATACACCAACTTAGATGTGAAATTATCATAGTAACCATATAAACTCAACAAACAAAACCAACAGAATGCTCAACTTGCAATAAACAGCCTAGTAACTATTCTATATAGTCTATAAGTGTAAGTATATATAGAATACAGTCAAATATAAAATGATGTGGAGTTCAAGAGAGGGTACAATGGGTAGGTTATTTGCCTTGAACTCACTAATCCAAGTTCCATCTTCAATATTAGTGTATGAAGCCTTGAGTACCACCAGTAGTAGTGAGCACAGACCAAAGAGTAAATTCTAAGCACCACTGGGTGTGGCCCCAAAAATAAGCAAAATAAATCTCATATATAAAATAATAAGTATTAACAAACTCTTACAAAGCTATTCCATATTCTATAGTTTACTATGAGAAACTGAGTAGAAAAAAATTTGAATTTAAATTTTTGTTACCAAGAGATATATTCCTTTCAAAGGAAATTGAAACCAACTTCAACATCAACATGTATTTTAATAAATATATCCAATTTTGGGTATTAAAATATATTAATTTGGACTTAGATTTGTTTTTTCACATAACTCATCTTTATAAACATTTGTATAAACAAAAAGTATTTTTTACTCACAGCAAGAAAAAATATCTGCTTCAAGTACTTTACTGGTGACATTTTTATTTCATGAACAGCTTAAGGGTAAATTTTACTTTAAAATTAAACCAGATTTTTTTTCTGAATTGCTGAACTACAAAACACATGTTCTTCTCAATAAAGGAAATGTTAAAGGAAGAAAAATATAGTTTGGAATGAGGGAAAGTGAAGACATATTTGATTATTAGACATGTACAGATTCTAACATGCACTGTGTATGTTGCATTTATGTAGTAGGCACTGGATTTGGAAAGAGTTAGAGAAAATTGAAATTATAAAAAAAATGCTGACTCTCACCACTCAGGAGGAATGTAGGGCCCTGGCAAAGACTCAACATCTGCATACACAGACATACCCAATAAATACTGCCAACCAAAGGCTGAGCTTCACCGCTTTTTCCACTAATCTCTGAGGGACACACCTAACTACCCCAAATTCTAGGTATGTTGATTTTGTGGTTGACATCTATGGGGATTCTTTGGAAAATACCTCACCCTGTACCTCTGTACTTCTAGAATTTCTAGTAACCATGCTCACAATTCACCACTGCTATAGAGCTCATTGGTTCTATAGAGTCTCGAAGTCCTGGACCCTGAGGCTGCATATGGGAATGGGCAAAACTTTCACAGTTTTAATATTGATATCCCAGTAGGAATACACCAACTTAAATGTGAAATTATCAGAGTAACCACAGAAGCATAATCAACAAAACCAACAACAGAATGCCCAACTTGTAATAAACAGCTTAGTAAATATTCACACAATAACATATAATTACCCCATTGTGAGCTATGACAATTTTCACAAATCTTATTTTGAACACATATTTTATAACTCCATTACCATTTAGTTGTATGAAGCAATATTAAGTAAATTACTCATACCTGCCAAAGGGCAGACTTGGGGGAGGGTGGAAAATTTGGGACAATAGTGAAGGGAATGTTACACTGGTGGTGAGATTGGTGTTAGAATATTGAATGTCAAAATAGCTTTACTATGAGCAACTTCTGTAAACTTCAGTTTGAAATAAAGAAATTTATAGAGACTAGAGTGATAGCACAGCAGGTAGGGGATTTGCCTTGTACACTGCTGACCCAGCATCCTATATTGTGTCCTGAACCTGTCAGGGGTGATTTCTGAGTGCAGAGCCACGAGTAACCGCTACATACTACCAGGTGTGGTCCTAAAACCATAAATACATACATATAAACATAAATACATAAATAAAATTAAAATAGTTTTTAAATGCAGGCAATAATTTTTTTAAATGTTGA
The DNA here is from genome assembly GCF_024139225.1 of Suncus etruscus. NCBI lineage: Eukaryota > Metazoa > Chordata > Mammalia > Eulipotyphla > Soricidae > Suncus > Suncus etruscus. The sequence goes on from NC_064858.1 coordinate 18,037,986, forward strand.
CACTATTGATTAAATAGAAATACTCACATAGATAGCATCAAAAACTAGCACACAAGTCAAAAGTGATGTTAATAATGACTCTTAGAGAGTCCCAAGAAACTGAGGCAGATAAAGCTGGAGTGGGTATTCTTTATTTTGGAGGAAGGGCCACACCCAGTGACACTCAGGGGTTACTCCTGGCTATGCGCTCAGAAATCGCTCCTGGCTTTCGGGACCATATGGGACGTCGGGGGATCAAACCGCGGTCTGTCCTGGATCACCTCATGCAAGGCAAACGCCCTAACACTTGCACCATGGCTCCGGCCCTGGCAGTGGGTATTCTTTGTGACTTAATAGAGCCATTATTGCACCCAGGTTAGTGCTCTCTGAGAACAGCCTTTCTTCATGGCCACACATTTCTTTCTGTCAATAAGCTATAACATAGCTCATAAAAACACCTCCAGATGGCAAAATTCACAGTGGGAAAGCAACACAGAAATCTACTCTGCTTAGTGACTGAAGATGGTAGTTTTGAAAACCCAGTCAGGATCAGCCAGAAAAATCATATCATAGAGAGCCTCTGTGATAAGGACTTTACAGAGGAAATGTTGAGGATGTTCAAGAACCTCAAAGAAACCATGAAATGAACAGCCAATAAGACTCAAGAGGATATGAAAACAGAACTGAGAAAACTTCAAACAGGAATGACAGAACTAAAAAACTTGGTAAATGAAAAGTAAAACTCACTGAAGGCCTCACTAGCATAGTAATAGCTGCTGAGGACAAAATAAATGAGCTTGAAGATGAGCTTCATAATACCAACAGACAACAGCAAAAGATGGAAAAGAGTTTTAAAATAAATTTTAAAAAACTGACCAAAGAATTTTGGTATGAATTCAACAGGAAAAACAAAAGAATCATCAGTATTCCAGAGGGTCATTAAGATAACCCCAAAAAAGAAATGACAGTCAGACATTACTGCTGAGAAGATCCCAGAACTGGAGAGCATATGTGCCCACATCCTGAATACCCAAAGGAGAAGAGCTAAAAGAGATCCAAATAAAAAGTTCTAAGACACATACTACTAATAATGATGAAATCCACAAATATGAATATTAAAAGCAGCACCATAAAATAAGGAAATCACAAAAGAGTATCCTTAAGACTACAGCAGATTTACCTAAGTCAACCCTCCTAACGACCCACTATGGTGGGTCATAGTGAAAAAACTCAATTAAATTAATGCCTCACCAAGAATACTTTACCCAGTCAGACTCTCATTCATATTTAAAAGAACAATACACAGCTTCACAGAAAACCAATATCTCAGGAACTTTATAGATTAAAAGCCAACATGAAAAGAAGCAAAAGGTGGTATATGATGCATACAGGAAACACGGATGGAGGGAGGACAACACTGGTAGTAGGAATGGCCCTATTTCACTGTCACTATGGACCTTAAATATAACTGTGGAAGACTTGTAATTTACATTGGGCACAATAAAAATTATTGGGAAAAAAAGGAAGCAAAAGGGGGTCAGAGTGAGAGTGATAGCATAGTAGTAGGGTGTTTGCCTTGCACACAAACAGCCTGGGATGAACCTGGGTTTGATTCCTGGCATCTCATGTGGTCCGATTAGTCTGCCAGAAGTGATTTCTGAGTGCAGAGCCAGGAGTAACCCCTGAGTGCCAAAAAGAAAAAAAGAAGAAGAAGCAAAGGGGGTATTTAAGACAAGAAAAAATCCACAAACACATCAAACTTTTATCACAAAAAATGCACAAAATTACACTACAATAATCTCAATATTAATGGACTAAGTGCACCAATTAATAGATACAGAATGGAAAAATGGATTAGAAAATTGAATACAACATTCTGCTTCCTGAAAGAAATACATTTGAATACTCAGAACAAATAAGGACTAAAAGTATAAGGTTAGAAGACAATTCTTCAAGCAAACAACTCCCTCAGAATGGCTAATACTACATGATATAGCTATTAAATTAATAAGAGAGTCATTTCTTAATAATCAAGGGATATGCACTTCAGGAAGAAACTACACTTCAAAACATATATGCATGCAATGAGGATCCAGCAAAATACTTAAAACAACTGCTAATGGACTTGATTGCAAAAGATATTTCAAAATAATATTAGTTGAAGATTTCAACACTCTTTTATCATATCTTGATAGATTAACCAGGCTAAGACTCAGAAAGGAAATATCAGCTTTAAAAGAAGAAATGTAAGATAGGAGGCTAATGTGTATGTATATTCATATCCCTGGGATGAAACCAAGTTGATCATGATGTATGATTTTTTGATGTGTTGTTGGATTCAGTTTGCTAAGATTTTGGTGAGGTTCTTGCATCAATATTTATAGGGGAGATTGGGCTGTAATTTTCTCTGTCAGTTTGGGTATTAGCTTAATATTAGCTATAGAGAAGCTACTAGGTAGGATTTCATTTTCTTTAATATTTAGAAAGAGTTTTAGGATCAATGGCAGTAAATTTTCTCTGAATGTTTTATAAAACTTACTTGTAAACCCATCTGGGCATGTTCTTTCATTCTTGGGGAGATTCTTTATTACTGTTTCCATTTATTTCTTGTGATTTGCCTGGTTGGAATATCTACTTTCTCCTTTTTCAGTTTTAGGAGATTATATTTTTCCAGAAATCTTTCACTTCCTCTAAGATCTCTAACTTAATAGTAAAGTTGTTCCTAGTAAGCTTCCATGATGTCTTGGATTTCTCGGAGTTCCATGGTAATTTCTCCCCTTTCATTTCTGATCCAATTTTTCTTTGTTTCCTTGTGAGTTTGTCACTGGTTTGTCTGTCTTATTTATTCTTTTAAAAAACCAGCTCCTATAATAAGAAGTGGAGCAAGGAAAGCTTCTTCAACAAATGGTATTGTTGGAAAAACTGACCAGTTACATGCAAAGCAAGTGAGCTCAGACCTCTCTTTAATGCCATTCACAAAGTCAAATCAAAATCTATTAAAGACCTTGATATCATATCTGAAACCATAAGATATATAGAGGATAACATAGGCAGAACTCTCTATGACTTCAAAGCTAAAGGCATCTTCAAGGATGAAACACCACTGACTAACAAAGTGAAAGCAAAGATAAACCAAATGGGAGTACATTAAACTGAGAAGCTTCTCCACTTCAAAGGAAACAGTGACTACTAGGATATAAAGACCACCCATAGAATGAGAGAAATTATTCACCCAATACCCATCTAATTAGGGATTATTATATAAAATATATGAGGCACTGGTAGAGTTTAAAAAGAAAAAAATCTAACCCAATCAAAAATGTGGAGAAGAGATAAACAGAAACTTCCTCAAAGAAGAATTACAGATGACTAAAAGGCATATATAAAAATGTCCACATCAGTAATCATCAAGAAGATGCAAATCAAAACTAAAATGAAATATCATTTTATACCACAGATACCAGCACACATCAAAAGAACAAGAACAACCAGTGCTGTTGTGGATGCAGAAAGGAACTCTCATTCGGTGATAATGGGAAAGTCAACTGGTTCAGCCTTTTTGAAAAACAATATAGATATTCCTTAAAAAAAAAAAAACTAGCAAGCAAGCTTTTTTCCCACCCAGCAAAAATCTCACCTAGTAATATACCCTGGGGTCACAAAATACAGTGCAGAAAGGGATTTCAATCCTATGTTCATTGCCACACTTTTCACAATAGCTAGAATCTTGAAACACCCTAAGTGTCTAGAACAGATGAGTGTATAAAGAAACTATGTACATCTACACAATGAAATACTACACAGATGTTATGAAAAATGAAGTCATAAAACTTTATTAAACATGAATGGATATGGAGAGTATTATGCCGACTCAAATAAGTCAGAGGGCAAAGGAAATACACAAAATGACTATACTCATTTATGAGATATAAAAAATAGTATGGTAATAATATCTAAAAGCAACAGATTTAGTACCAAGAGGACCAGTCTATAGTAGGAAACTTCACACAAATAATAGGGAAATGCAGTTAGAGCAGAGAAGGCACCACTATGATAATGATAGTTGAAAATGATCACTTTGAACAAGAACTGAGTGCTGGAAGGAGGTTAAGGTGATATGCATGATACCCCCTCAGTAACAGTATTGCATTTCTAAAAGGAAAAAAAGGAGGAAGAGAGAGAAGTAAAATGTCTGCTATGAGAAGCAGACAACATGGAGGGCAATGAAAGGTGGGAAGGAAACTGGAGATATTGGTGTCCAGAAGTGTTTTCTCATGAAGGAATGAGTGTTGTACATTGTATGATTGAAACTCAATCACGAACAACTTTTTAACTATATCTCATGGTGATTCAATTAAATAATTTTAATTAAAATTTTAAAACTATATGACTTTACAAATAAAGTTTCTTATAAGCCTGCCAAACAGGCAGGCTGGGGAATGAGAAAGAACCTAGGGACATTAGTAGAGAGAAGGGGACATTGGTAAAAGGACTGGTATTTGAACATTGTATGTCTGAAACAATTTCTTAAACAATGGTGCTTTATTAAAATGGATGGTACCAAGACCATACAGTTGAATGAACATTTAGTGGAAATAAAAAATGATCAGACTTGAACACCAAACTAATAGTCAACAACAACAGAATCAATACCCAATTTACAACAAGTTGTACACGTGGGGAACAGTTTCATGAGCATTATGGGGGTATAAGAGGGAGATATGGGAAGCATGCTGGGAACAGGGGTGGAGGGAAGACAACACTCGTGGTAGGAATGCCCCTCATTCATTGTCACTATGTGCCTTAAATATTTCTGTGAAATAATTGTAATTCACTTTGACCACAATAAAAAAAATTTAAAAATCAAAAGAAGAAAAATTAATGTTGAGAAATAAATTCAAGCATAGCATTAAAAACAAAATAGATAGGTTTACATATTTAAGTAGTCAGAGGCAGTTGTATACCTGGCAAGTGGTCTAGTAATAATCTGAGGGGCAATTTGAAATATAAGCCTTTGCTTAGGACAGTAGCTTACAGAAGCCACTAGAGGGATTTCTATTTTTAAACAACTAGGCTGCTTCTAGCCACTAGAGGGATGTCACTGAACACAAATTGAAAAATGATTTTAGTAGCACATATTATATAGTGTTTTTAACCATGCAAATAAAATAGATATAAATAATCTCGAGTTCAAAGTTTTAAAAATAATTATTAAATTATTATGATGTTTCAGTATTTATCAACCTTGTTTGAAATACAATTTGTGTTTCACTTTATCTCTTGATATTGATAATATTAAACACCATGCCTCCCTCCCACCAAAAAGATTGCCTAATTGCTTCTCTTGAATTATTACAAGTTGGCTGTAGGATGCCACTAGGAGACTAAGGAAAACAAACATAAAAAGCCACAAGAATATTTTCTAGGCACATGTTTGTGCACTCTATCAGGGCTACAGAAACAGCATGGAAAAACTTTCTGTAAAAGGGGATCTTATTACTGTGAATACTGTCATTACAGTAAATGTTTATGGTTTGATTGAATCATCTCAAAGGACTTCTCAGGTCTCATACACCAGCTAGAGAACTAAACTCAGGGCTGAGCCCAGGTCACTGGTACCAGATTAATCACAATCAGGACCAGATGAAAGTTCTCGAGGAAATAATAGACTTCTGCTAGGAAAAGCTCTTCTTCAGGTATGAAGCTCTGAATACAGGATGGGGCAGTCTAGTGGATCCTAGAGGTGTCTACTTATTCTCTCCTTCCCTGCCTCTATCCCTTTCCCTCAATCTCTATCCTGTATCTTACCTTGGTCAATTGTTTACTGATACATGCTGCTGTGACTTTTCAGAACCATCACACATATGTGCTGAGATCATGGTCTTGTGGTGTAACCTGCTAGCCACAGCTTAAACTCTGACTCCTTCTGGCTTGGGTCCCATGTGCCATGACACCCACTCTTTTTTTTTATTAAGAGATCAAGGGTGCAAAGAAAGAGGACAAGGTAAAGTTACAGTGAAAGGACAATCACCCATAACATAATTCTCGGAAGTCCCCTTGCTGATATCTTAACTTTGAAATTTCAGCCAAAGAACATTAAGATAAGTAAGACAGAATCCATGTACAATTACTTTGTCCTTCAAGTCCCCAGATTGTAACACATTATAATATTTCTTAACAGTACACAAGGCAATCTAAAGCCATAAAACTTACGTAACTCCTTAAACATTACAGGCATAGTATTTTCTTACATTTCCATATACATGCATATTAGCTTAAGTTAACCTCAAATTTTAAGTGAGTTCTTTTTAAGGATTAGAGTCAAAGGAGCACAGTAAAAGTGGTGTTAGAGAGGCAATTGTTGTTTGCATAGGCCCACCAAAATATGAGGGACATGGAAAGAAATAACCTTGGCCTAAGTACAAAGAGATGACACCCACTCTGAGTGGTCAACTCCTAGAGCCAGAATGCCCATCTCCACCAGAGAGAATAAGTTTTCCCATGTTTCCCTCTGTGGGCTGACTTGTTGGAGTAGATTTCAGGGAGTAGATTTGCTGAGGGGCCTGGCAACATTATAAATTCCCAAACTGTAATGTATTGAGACCACTCACTGTCTTTTGCCAACCATAGGTGCCCATGGCAAGACATTACCCAGGACTCGCTTGCAACTCCAAGATTCTCCACATCTGCTTTAGGTCTTCCATTTCTGCTCTTCGTTCCTCATCTCTGCCCTGTTTCCATCATGCTCCATGTCCACATCTCTTCCCATGTTGTCCAGCGTTGCTCCATTACACTGACTCATTCCCATGTACCCCATCTTTATCCCATGTCCCCTATTCTATCCATGACCCTGACCTTGCTCTTTCTCCCCCATTTCTTCCCCATATCCCACATGTCTGCCCTGTGTTTTCTATTTCTGCCCCATGTCCCCGACTCTGCTATATGTCCCCTGTCTCTGCACTATGTCCCATCTCTGCCCATATCCCTAATTTCTCCCCAATGTCCCCATCTTTGTCAGTTGTTTCCCCATCACTTCCCTATATCTCCAATCTTGGCCCTATGTCCCCATCTCTGTCCTATGTCCCCATGTCTGTCCCACGTCCCCCATCTCTGTCTCATGTCCCCCATCTCTGCCCTATGTCCCCATCTCTTCTCTATGTCCCCTATCTCTGCCCTATGTCCCCTATGTCTTCTCCATGTCCCTATCTTGCCTTATGTCCCCCATCTTGCCTCATGTTCCCCATCTCTTCCCTTGTTCTCCAACTCTGCCCTATGTCCATCATCTCTGCCCTCTGTCACCCATCTTTGTCCTATGTCCTCCATCTCTGTCCTATGTCTTCCATCTCTGTCCCATGTCCATCACCTCTGTCCCATGTCATCTTTCTCTGCCCCATGTCTTCTATGTCTTCTGTGTTCACTGGCTCTGTCATGAAGGACCCTATTAGTGACCAGCTCTACCCTTTACTCTGACCCAATGGATGCAAATGCTGATTCTGTGAGTTGTATTGGTGACAGTACTCATCTCATTCAGTGGCTTCACAAGGCTACTGCCTCAAATGGCCCTCTCCGGAGGCCTTTTTCAGGGCCGGGGTGCCTGTGTGGGGGCTCCATTGATGCCAGAGTCGCTGGGCTGTGCAGTGTGGGTGTGGCTTGTAGGGAAAACTCAGGAAGGAAATGAGATGGTCACCCCACCCTGGCTAGGTGCAACCCCACTTTGTTGTCTATAAACACTTGGGTGCTTATGGGTATGATTTCAATTCTGTTGAGCTGGTCTGACGCAGTGGGATTGTTGGGACATATAAAGCTGAGGAAGGGTCCTGTGCTGAATTCCTGTCACCTCTGGGAGCATTCACTCTGTTGGACCCTACTAAGTGCTTTCCTGGTTGTTACCTCACTTTTGTGATTAAAAGTCCCTGAGAATCACTAGTATGGATGACCACTGGTCCTGAATTAGTCCAGGCCTCTAGCTGCCCCCGAGAAAGTATCACCCAAATAGGTACATGATGGGACCCTGCAACCTGCTCCAGATGTAATTTTAGGCTTCTGAGCAGCAGTAGGAGCTGAGCATGTGTCCCCAGAGGGGCTTCTCATGCTCGGAGATACCCTGTATTGGTCTCTGTCCCTTGTTTCAGGATCTTAGGAAACCCCAGGACAGAGCTTTGGGACTCCTTGTTGAGCCTCAGGCCTGTAGCTTAGGCTGGGGAAGAGGTGTTGGGTTATGGAACTCTACACAACCCTGGGGCAGCCAGTCTGGGTTCATCTGGCCAGCGATGAGGGTTTGCCCTACCTGCTTTAAAGCATCTTGCTGCTGCTATTTCAGTCCCTGGAGCAGTACCAGGTTCTGTTAGGGAGCCTGATATGAGCAGTTATGGGAGTCTTTGGACATCTGAGTCTTTTGCCAGACTTTTCAGGACCAATAGCACCCTAAAAACCCAGGCTACATATAGGAAAGTCTGCCGAGACTGTTAGCCTTGCAGGAAAGGGGAAGACTTGTATTGTTCAGGCACTGGAAGATTTCGACTGCCCTCAGTCCCTGACTAACAGTCAACCAGCGTCATATCTATGACTTGCAGTCACAGGCCGACCCCCAATCCCTTTGATTACCAATCATTCTCACTCATGTGAATGGCAGTCATAGGCCAGTCACCAAAATTCTCAGCCTGCCAATATGGTCCTGCTGCTGTCCCAGGGTTAACCCATCTAGCTCCAGGTTTGACTCAATCCCAGGCCACCATGCCAGTGTATGCTCATAGTGTGAAGACATGCCATAGATACAGAGCTTATTTCTGAAAAGTGACAGATTCACCTTCCAGTGGCTATATCATTTTCTTGATTCCCAAAAGGCCTGTGGCCTTCACTCCTGCACCTCAAAGCTCCAGGACCTATGTGGTCTTCAGCTGACACATTTGCCAAGCACATCTGTCCTCTGGGCACATCATCTTTCAGTTACATTTGTCCACTACTTGGTCTTTCCTGTCTCTTGGATGCCATAGCCTGCAGACAAATGGGTTCCCACTTAAGCTCAGCTTTGCCTTTGTGTTGCTCAGCACGGATTACTATCCAGGGCACCCCTGCAATTCCCTAGTCCCATCTCTCACCTAGCTATTGTCTCTGGGTGAGCATGGGCATCCTTCCCTTAGCAATAAACTCTGTCTGATGTTTCCTCAGATATCTTCCTTCCAGCAGATATGCAGTGCCCTTACTAACCCCGTCCATTATCAATGAGGGGAGGGAAACAGGCAGTTATTGTTATTCTTCTCCTCTGAGACTCCCCAGAGATTAATCTGGACTGAGGTCTCAATTACTCACTGACTCTGGAGAAGGCTTTACCTGTATGCTCAGTGATATTCTGGCCCAAGCAGCTGCAGTTAATGATGTGTGTGTGCTTCTTTGCCTCCTGTTAATTATCTGACATCCACGCCTTGTAAAGAGCAAGCCACTTTCGACTCCTAGCTAACTAGAGTGCAGGATAATCTTGAATCTGCTCCCTGTCTTTGGTTAGGATCTAGAGTTTGTTTGTTTGTTTGTTTGTTTGTTTTTTCAGCAAAAAAAGGCAAAAATTTAAGCAAAATGAGCAGTGAATCCGAACCACTAGACACAGGCACAGATCAAAGAGTTCTGCCACCCAGGAGAGCGGCCAGACTTCAAGAAAACTCAGAAGAGAAGAGCAACGGTTATTTGGCAAGAATAACATCAAGTACAAAGTACAAAGTTGAGTCTGTGCAAGTCATAATGTTTAAATTATCTAGGGAGGTGTGATAAAGAACAGATGGAAGCAATTTTGCCACCCCTTACTGGATCTGACAGGTGGTGGTGCTACTGAGAACAGGAGTCCAGGTGTGTCCTGGAGCCCTGGAATAGTGGATTACATCTAAAAGGCCTGGGACAGCACTGAGGCAGCAATATGGACTCTGGCAGTTAAATGTGGACCCTGTTAGACAAATCAAGGAAATTTTTCCTGACTGCTGTGGAGATTCCATTTAGGGTTCAATGCCCCCACTCCCACCTTTCTTTCCCTCCCATGATTAGCAGAATTCTCAGACTCCCACAAACCACACACAAGTAACATTCTGGATAATGCATCTTTGTGTACCTGTCCTGAGACAACAGGCATTCTCAAAGACAATTGTCACAGATTTTTGTGCCTATGTTCCACCAACATATTCAGACATGAACCTCAAATTTAGATGCTTTCTGGGTTCTGCTGATCACGGGAGGCGCCAGGTGCCAAGTGTCCTTACTCACCATCACAGGAACATTGGCTTTGCCAGATTCTGCTTCTGTGACTCCAACCACGAACTCAAGAACAAGCTTAGTGAGCCAAGAAGTACTTGGTTTGCCACAAAAAGATTCCAAAATCCACAAACTTGGTCCCTCCAACACATCAGCCAGACCATAGTATTCTGATGTTACTTCCAGGCCCACTCCACCCACCAGCTGAAGTCTGTTAACTTGGTAGCTGCAGGCAACACTTTTATAGGATCTGAACTCAGTGGGTTTCAACAAAGAACACAGCACACCCAAACCCTCCCTGGAGAGGACTTGGAGCTCTCAAGAGCTGGAGCTGCACTGAGAGCTGTGCTGAGTCTAGTATAAGATTAAATTCATTCTTATTATTTGCTTCCCCTGAAGGTTATTTATGGGTGATAAGAAAGGTTCATTTCTGAATAAAATGCAGATTTAGAGATTTCTTGTAATGACAGT